>NC_068424.1:83865871-83905871 GCF_023373465.1 Oncorhynchus keta
TGTGGTTTTATCCTGCATCAATAGTGTGGTTTTACACTGCATCAATAGTGTGGTTTTATCCTGCATCAATAGTGTGGTTTTATCCTGCATCAATAGTGTGGTTTTATTCTGCATCAATAGTGTGGTTTTATCCTGCATCAATAGTGTGGTTTTATCTTGCATCAATAGTGTGGTTTTATCTTGCATCAATAGTGTTGGTTTTATCCTGCATCAATAGTGTGGTTTTATCTTGCATCAATAGTGTGGTTTTATCCTGCATCAATAGTGTGGTTTTATCCTGCATCAATAGTGTGGTTTTATCCTGCATCAATAGTGTGGTTTTATCCTGCATCAATAGTGTGGTTTTATCCTGCATCAATAGTGTGGTTTTATCCTGCATCAATAGTGTGTTTTTATCCTGCATCAATAGTGTGGTTTTATTCTGCATCAATAGTGTGGTTTTATCCTGCATCAATAGTGTGGTTTTATTCTGCATCAATAGTGTGGTTTTATCCTGCATCAATAGTGTGGTTTTATCCTGCATCAATAGTGTGGTTTTATCTTGCATCAATAGTGTGGTTTTATCCTGCATCAATAGTGTGGTTTTATCCTGCATCAATAGTGTGGTTTTATCCTGCATCAATAGTGTGGTTTCATCCTGCATCAATAGTGTGGTTTTATCCTGCATCAATAGTGTGGTTTTATCTTGCATCAATAGTGTGGTTTTATCCTGCATCAATAGTGTTGGTTTTACCCTGCATCAATAGTGTGGTTTCATCCTGCATCAATAGTGTGGTTTTATCCTGCATCAATAGTGTGGTTTTATCCTGCATCAATAGTGTGGTTTTATCCTGCATCAATAGTGTGGTTTTACACTGCGGATCCACTCCCTCCCTTTCCTCTCTCCTGTCGTGTCTCTCCACTAGAGGTGTGCCGACAGGGCCATATTCGTATTTATAATCCTATACTTTGCCAGTTGATAGTCGGATCGTATGATACTCGTGATCGGGGGGGACGGAGACAGAAGCGTTTTAATATGCCTAAATAAATAGATGTTGTCAAAATCTCTCCCTGCACGTGCTCACTGCAAAACATTTGCAGATTAGTGTGCGGAGGGGTGTCTCTTTCTCTCCTGTCACTCAGTCAGAATGCTCAACAGCATTTCATATTTTCCCCTACCCTTGGTCCCTCCTGTTAGATATTATGCACATTGACAGCTTGATATCAAACGTCCTCACCATGTGATTTATAAGAGTAGCAGGCAGAAGCAATCTAAATGATCAGACCAAAAACATGCCATTAAAAGGGATTGGGTGAAATTATGAAGCGAGTGGATGGAGAAATTCAATTTCACTCTATCCAATCAGAACAGCAGGATCAACGGTACAGCCAGCCCTTCTATTTACAGACAGGCAAACTAGCCAGTTGAGTTATTTAGACCACGTAGAACCTCACACATGACTGATTGACATGAGAAAGATGCATGCTGGCGCTGGCACTGGTTTTGTCTCGGCACACCTCTACTCTCAGCCCTCCCCCTCCCTCTCCTCTCCTCTCCTCTCCTCTCCTCTCCTCTCCTCTCCTCTCCTCTCCTCTCCCTCTCCTCTCCTCTCCTCATTCTCCTCTCTCTCCCCTCATTCTCCTCTCCTCTCCTCTCCTCTCCTCTCCTCTCCTCTCCTCTCCTCTCCTCTACTCTATTCTACTCTCCTCTCCTCTCCTCTCCCTCCATTTCCTCTCCTCTCCTCTCCTCTCCTCTCCTCTCCTCTCCTCTCCTCTCCTCATTCTTCTCTCTCTCCTCTCCTCATTCTCCTCTTCTCTCCTCACCTCTCCTCTCCTCTCCTCTCCTCTCCTCCCCTCATCTCTCCTCTCCTCTCCTCTCCTCTCCTCTCCTCTCCTCTCCTCTCCTCTCCTCTCCTCTCCTCTACTCTGTTCTATTCTATTCTATTCTACTCTCCTCTCCTCTCCTCTCCCTCCATTTCCTCTCCCTCTCCTCTCCTCTCCTCTCCTCCCTCTCCCTCTCCTCTCCTCTCCTCTCCTCTCCTCTCCTTTCCCTCTCCTCTCCTCTCCCTCCATTTCCTCTCCTCTCCCTCTCCTCTCCTCTCCTCTCCCTCTCTCTCCTCTCCTCCTCTCCCCTCCTTTCCCTCTCCTCTCCTCTCCTCCATAGTTTTGCTCCTGACCTCTTTTGTGTTTTTCTTTCGCTGATCGTAATTTTTTTTGCACATAATGTTTCCTCCATTGTTTCCTATGACCAAAAATAGCTTCTGCAGATCAGAACAGCGACCCCGGACCACTTCCTAATCCCCGAACCACGCCCTAATCCCCGGACCACGCCCTAATCCCCGAACCACGCCCTAATCCCCGGACCACGCCTTAATCCCCGAACCACGCCCTAATCCCCAGACCACACCCTAATCCCCGGACCACGCCCTAATCCCCAGACCACGCCCCTAATCCCCGGACCACCCCTAATCCCCAGACCACGCCCTAATCCCCGGACCACCCCCTAATCCCCAGACCACGCCCTAATCCCCGACACTTGGAAGAGAAAGAGATGGTGAAATAGAGGCTGACGTGCTGGAGCCCTGATGAAACTACAGAGGGGAGTAAATAAACCCCCTCTACCCTCTGTTCTTTTGGATAATGTACAGTCACTGGAGAATAAACTGGACGAGCTCCGCTGAAGACTATCCTATCAACGGGACCTGAAGAACTGGAATATCCTAGCAATGAGCTGTGTTCTGCCATAAGCAAACAAAAAATACTCATGCAAAGGAGGCACTCCTAGTGGCCAGTGATTTTAATGCAGAAAAACTGAAATCCGTCTCACAGAATATCTACAAGCATGTCAACTGTGCAACCAGAGGCAAAAACAACTCTAGATCACCTTTACTCCACACGTGATGCATTCCATTTGGCAAATCGGACATAACTCCATCCTCCTGATTCCTGCTTGCATACAAAACCTCAAACAGGAAGTACCAGTGACACGCTCAATACAGAAGTGGTCCGATGAAGTGGTTGCTAAGCTACGGGACTATTTTGCTAGCACAGACTGGAATATGTTCCGGGATTCATCTGATGGCATTGAGGAGTTGAGGAGACCACATTAACCAAGTTACAGGTTTCATTAATAAGTGAATCGATGATGTCATCCCCAAAGTGACCGCAAGTACATATCCAAATCAAATCAAATCAAATCATCCCAACCAGAAGCCATGGATTACAGGCAACATGCCCCAGGACTACCTGACATGATGACTCCTTGCTGTCCCCAGTCCACCTGTCCGTGCTGCTGCTCCAGTTTCAACTGTTCTGCCTTATTATTATTCGACCATGCTGGTCATTTATGAACATTTGAACATCTTGGCCATGTTCTGTTATAATCTCCACCCGGCACAGCCAGAAGAGGACTGGCCACCCCACATAGGCTGGTTCCTCTCTGGGTTTCTTCCTAGGTTTTGGCCTTTCTAGGAGTTTTTCCAAGCCACCGTGCTTCTACACCTGCATTGCTTGCTGTTTGGGGTTTTAGGCTGGGTTTCTGTACAGCACTTTGAGATATCAGCTGATGCACGAAGGGCTATATAAATACATTTGATTTGATTTGATTTTGAACATCTGAACTGAGCTAAAGGCTAGAGCTGTCGCTTTCAAGGAGCAGGACACTAATCACTAATACCCCATAATGACATCACAATACCCCATAATGGCATCATAATACCCCATAATGACATCACAATACCCCATAATGACATCACAATACCCCATAATGACATCACAATACCCCATAATGACATCACAATACTCCATATTGACAAAGCAAAAACAATTTTTGTTGAATTTTTGCAAAGGTATATTTAAAAGTTGAAAAAATGAAATATCACATTTCCATAAGTACTCAGAGCCTTTACTCAGTACTTTGTTGAAGCACCTTTTGGCAGCGATTACAGCCCAGAGTTTTTGCACACCATTCACTTGAAGAAGAAAAGGAGAGCCGCACACTCCAGGAGCTCAGATGCAATAATTGAATAACCGAAATCGAGTGGATCAATTCCAAAAAGTGGGCCGCAAAGTCGAGTTTTTGCACCTGGTGTTTTTTTATTGCTCTGAGATTCGTACTCTGAGTTCCTAGATCGTGAGATTATAATTTTCTTTATCAGGTGTTCTACTCTGCTAAGCCAGGTTTCATCAGACCAGAGGATCTGGTTTCTAATGGTCTGAGAGTCCTTTAGGTGTCTTTTGGCAAACTCCAAGCGGGCTGTCATGTGCCTTTTACTGAGGAGTGGCTTCTGTCTGGCCACTCTACCATAAAGGCCTGATTGGTGGAGTGCTGCAGAGATGGTTGTCTTTCTGGAAGGTTCTCCCATATCCACAGAGGAACGCTAGAGCCCTGTCAGAGTGACCATAGTGTTCTTGGTCACCTCCCTGACCAAGGCCCTTCTCCCCCGTTTGCTCAGTTTGGCCAGGCGGCCATCTTTAGGAAGAGTCTTGGTGTTTCCAAACTTCTTTCATTTAAGAATAATGGAGGCCGCTGTGTTCTTCATTCGATGCTGCAGACGTGTTTTGGTACCCTCCCCAGATCTATGCCTCAACACAATGCTGTCTCACAGCTCTACAGACAATTACTTTGATCTCATGCCTTAGTTTTGATCTGACATACACTGTCAACTTTGTGTCCTTCAATAGACCTTTCCAAATCATGTCCAATCATTTGAAAATACCACAGGTGGACTTCAATCAACGGGATGCACCTGAGCTCAATTTCATAGCAAAGGGTCTGAATACTCATGTAAATAAGGTATTTCTGTTTTTATTTTTAATACGTTTGCAAAATACACTCTCCTCTTTCCCCTCTCCACTCCTCTCCTCCACTCTCTCCTCTCTTCTCCTTCCCCCTCCCATACTCTCCCCTCTCTTCTCCTTCCCCCTCCTCTCACCTCCTCTCTCCCCTCTCCTCCTCTCTTCTCCCCCTCCTCTCCTCCTCTCCCCTCCTCTCCTCCTCTCTTCTCCTCTCTCCTCCTCTTCTCCTCTCTCCTCCTCTCTTCTCCTCTCCCCTCCTCTCCTACTCTCTTCTCCTCTCTCCTCCTCTCCTTCTCTCTTATCCTCTCCCTCCTCTCCTCCTCTCTTCTCCTATGCCCTCCTCTCCTCCTCTATTCTCCTCTCCCCTCCTCTCCTCTTATTTCCCTGTCTCCCCTGGCCCCAGAGTGCATTAGCCACTCAGTCTCCTGTTCCTGTTCCTGTGGTAACCCACAGCCTCTCTATGGAATTGTCATTTTTACAGGTTGATTTAACACTAAGTCCTGCTGTTTGGTAATCTCGATATCACACAGCTCTATCAGTCGTTACACAGCGAGGCATTTCTTTAGCAGATACATTAACCACTCAGAACACATATTGGCTCTTCCCAAACGCCTCCATATTCCCTATATAGTGCACCACTTTTGACGAGGGCCCATAGGGGTGATCATTTAAGTTGGGTGCGCTCGCTCGCACGAACACACACACACACACACACACACACACACACACACACACACACACACACACACACACACACACACACACACACACACACACACACACACACACACACACACACACACACACACACACACACACATTTCAGGCAGGATGTATAATCAGCCTTTAATAGACATGATGTGGGGTTCTAAAGGTGTGTGGATGAAACAACACCTCTGTGGGGTTCTAAAGGTGTGTGGATGAAACATCACCTCTGTGGGGTTCTAAAGGTGTGTGGATGAAACAACACCTCTGTGGGGTTCTAAAGGTGTGTGGATGAAACAACACCTCTGTGGGGTTCTAAAGGTGTGTGGATGAAACATCACCTCTGTGGGGTTCTAAAGGTGTGTGGATGAAACAACACCTCTGTGGGGTTCTAAAGGTGTGTGGATTAAACATCACCTCTGTGGGGTTCTAAAGGTGTGTGTGTATCTAGGTTCCTTACCTTGAAGACATCTTGTGTATCATCCATGCAGTAGACTCTGATGTTATACTCTAGGGTAGAGCAGTATGTGTCAGAGAAGAGCACCAGACGGAGACGCTTAGCTGCGGACATGTTTAGAGATTCTCCCACCAGAGAGAAACGACCCAACTGCTCGAGAACACTCTGCACGTCTCTGCCTCCAACTGACAGTAATACGGCTCCGAGATCAACTCCTCCCCCATCATCAAGACGTCCTGGGGATAGAGAGAGAGGGATGTGGGGTTAGGGGCAGGGTATGTGGGGTCGTGGGGTCATCGGCAGGCTGTGTGTGGTAGTGGGGTCAGGGTGCATGTGTGGACAGTGATAGAACTTTAACAATCAACTAAATAATTCAGACCACATGAAAGAGGACTCTAGTTTCCTGGCAACAAAACTGCTTCTGGAGAGAAAGAAGAACTAAGATGAGAGAAAGGAGAGATGTAACATCGAGTAAATATTGGATTAAAGAGATTTAGAGAGAGAGGGAGAGACAAGAGAAATGTGAAGAGAGTTGTCTGCTCCACCTGCCGAAACAGCTCAACTGACAGGACACGCTATAGCTCAACAGACAGGACACGCTACAGCTCAACAGACAGGACACGCTACAGCTCAACAGACTGACAGGACACGCTACAGCTCAACAGACTGGACACGCTACAGCTCAACAGAATGACAGGACACGCTACAGCTCAACTGACTGACAGGACACGCTACAGCTCAACAGACTGACAGGACACGCTACAGCTCAACAGACAGGACACGCTACAGCTCAACAGACAGACAGGACACGCTACAGCTCAACAGACAGGACACGCTACAGCTCAACAGACAGGACACGCTACAGCTCAACAGACTGACAGGACACGCTACAGCTCAACAGACTGACAGGACACGCTACAGCTCAACAGACTGACAGGACACGCTACAGCTCAACAGACAGGACACGCTACAGCTCAACAGACTGACAGGACACGCTACAGCTCAACAGACTGACAGGACACGCTACAGCTCAACAGACAGGACACGCTACAGCTCAACAGACAGGACACGCTACAGCTCAACAGACTGACAGGACACGCTACAGCTCAACTGACTGACAGGACACGCTACAGCTCAACAGACAGGACACGCTACAGCTCAACAGACAGGACACGCTACAGCTCAACAGACTGACAGGACACGCTACAGCTCAACTGACTGACAGGACATGCTACAGCTCAACAGACTGACAGTGAAGAGGTGACTCCGGGATACTGGCCTTCTCGGCAGAGTTCCTCAGTCCAGTGTCTGTGTTCTTTTGCCAATCTTAATCTTTTCTTTTCATTGGCCATTCTGAGATGTGGCTTTTTCTTTGCAAATCTGCCTAGAAGGACAGCATCCCGGAGTTTCCTCTTCACTGTTGACATTGAGACTGGTGTTTTGCTGATACTATTTAATGAAGCTGCCAGTTGAAGACTTGTGAGGCGTCTGTTTCTCAAACTAGACACTAATGTACTTGTCCTCTTGCTCAGTTGTGCACCGGGGTCTCCCACTCATCTTTCTATTCTGGTTAGAGCCAGTTTGTGTTGTTCTGTGAAGGGAGTAGTACAGTCGTGGCCAAAAGTTTTGAGAATGACACAAATATTAATTTTCACAAAGTTTGCTGCTTCAGTATCTTTAGATATTTTTGTCAGATGTTACTATGGAATACTGAAGTATAATTACAAGCATTTCATAAGTGTCAAAGGCTTTTATTGATAATTACATTGATGATGCAAAGAGTCAATATTTGCCGTGTTGACCCTTCTTTGTCAAGACCTTTGCAATCCGCCCTGGCATGCTGTCAATTAACTTCTGGGCCACATCCTGACTGATGGCAGCCAATTCTTGCATAATCAGTGCTTGTAGTTTGTCAGAATTTGTGGGTTTTTGTTTGAGGATTGACCACAAGTTCTCAATGGGATTAAGGTCTCTGGATTTTCCTGGCCATGGACCCAAAATATCAATGTTTTGTTCCCTGAGTCACTTAGTTATCACTTTTGCCTTATGGCAAGGTGGTCCATCATGCGGGAAAAGGCATTGTTCATCACCAAACTGTTCCTGGATGGTTGGGAGAAGTTGCTCTCAGAGGATGTGTTTGTACCATTCTTTATTCATGGCTGTGTTCTTAGGAAACATTGTGAGTGAGCCCACTCCCTTGACTGAGAAGCAACCCACACATGAATGGTCTCAGGATGCTTTACTGTTGGCATGACACAGGACTGATGGTAGCGCTCACCTTGTCTTCTCAGGACAAGCTTTTTACGGATGCCCCAAACAATCGGAAAGGGGATTCATCAGAGAGCCCAGTCCTCAGCAGTCCAATCCCTGTACCTTTTACAGAATATCAGTCTGTCCCTGATGTTTTTCCTGGAGAGAAGTGTCTTCTTTGCTGCCCTTCTTGACACCAGGCTATCCTCCAAAGTCTTTGCCTCACTGTGCGTGCAGATGCACTCACACCTGCCTGCTGCCATTCCTGAACAAGCTCTGTACTGGTGGTGCCCCGATCCTGCAGCTGAATCAACTTTAGGAGACAGTCCTGGCTCTTGCTGGACTTTCTTGGGCGCCCTGAAGCCTTCTTCACAACAATTGAACCACTCTCCTTGATGTTCTTGATGATCAGATAAATGGTTGATTTAGGTGCAATCTTACTGGCAGCAATATCCTTGCCTGTGAAGCCCTTTTTGTGCAAAGCAATGATGACGGCATGTGTTTCCTTGCAGGTAACCATGGTTGACAGAGGAAGAACAATGATTACAAGCACCACACTCCTTTTGAAGCTTCCTGTCTGTTATTCGAACTCAATCAGCATGACAGAGTGATCTCCAGCCTTGTCCTCGTAAACACTCACACCTGTGTTAACGAGAGAATCACTAACATGTTGTCAGTTGGTCCTTTTGTGGCAGAGCTGAAATGCAGTGGAAACGTTTTTATGGATTAGGTTCATTTGCATGGCAAAGAGGTACTTTGCAATTAATTGCAATTTATCTGATCACTCTTCATAACATTCATAACATTGCCATCATACTAACGGAGGCAGCAGACTTTGTGTCATTTTCCAAATTTTTGGCCACGACTGTACACGTCGTTGTACGAGATCTTCAGTTTCTTGACAATTTCTCACATGGAATAGCCTTCATTTCTCAGAACAAGTATAGACTGACGAGTTTCAGAGGAAAGTTCTTTGTTTCTGGCCATTTTGAGCTTGTAATCGAACCTACAAATGCTGATGCTCCAGATACTCAACGAGTCAAAAGAAGGACAGTTTTATTGCTTCATTTAATCAGGACAACAGTTTTCAGCTGTGCTAACATAATTGAAAAATAGTTTTCTATTGATCAATTCGCCTTTTAAAATGATAAACTTGAATAAGCTAACACAACATGCCATTGGAACACAGGAGTGATGGTTGCTGATAATGGACCTCTGTATGTCTATGTAGATATTCCATTAAACAATCTGCCGTTTCCAGCTACAATAGTAATTTACAACATTAACAATGTCTACACTGTATTTCTGATCAATTTGATGTAAAAATGTATTTTTCTTTCAAAAACAAGGACATTTCTAAGTGACCCCAAACTTTTGAACGGTAGTGTCTATATATAAAGTACCAGTCAAACATTTGGACACACCTACTATTTCAAGGGTTTTTCTTTATTTTTACTATTTTCTACACTGTAGAATAATAGTGATGATGTTAAAACTATGAAATAACACACACACACACACATATATATATATATATATATATATATATATATATATATATATATATATATATATATATATATATATATACACACAATCATTTCGTAACCAAAAAAATCTATGAAAATAGATTTGAGATTCTTCAAAAGTACCCACCCTTTGCCTTGAGGGCACAACATGAATGGGTGGCCACAGCACTCAAAGGAGTGATTGAAAAAGCTTCTTCTACTTTCCTCAACTTGCAAGTATTTTTCTCCACTCTGCTACCAACGATAATACTTTCACCCTGCCACCATACAGGGGTAAACACAACTATTTCCTGTGACTGTGCCTCAAAACCAAATGTCTACCTGGCCACCCTGGACCAGCCTTTATGATCAGGTCCACCTCTACAAGGCAGCAGTGCCCACCTTCGCCCGGACTCTAAAGGACACGCCCTCAGCCGAAGCCCCGACAACTCACACAGTAGCAACAGATCAACCAGCAAGACACTCTAACCTACATCCAGACCACAGCACCACCACCCAATCAATAACCCTCAAACCAACCATGCACACACTTCATATAGGCCACCTCGGATCAGACCTATGCCTAGGCCTCAACATGGAAGTCACACATCCGCCCAGGCCGTGAGCAGACAAACAGGCCCAACCCCCACTCTTACACTCGCCCAAGCCAATGGCAAGTACCAGATGCTCAGCAGGCTCTGCTGACACTTACTGGTCTGAGGCCAAACCACACGACTAACAACATTGGACACTTTATGGAACACAAAGCCTTCACTATATCATCCTGGAATATCCCAGGTCTGAGGTCATCTGCCTTTGGCCTAAAGAGCAGGAACCTGGACTTCAACAAAGATATTTGAAATACAGACATTGTCATCCTGCAAGAAACCTGGTATAGAGGAGACAGACCCACTGGTTGCCCTCTAGGTTACAGAGAGCTGGTAGTCCCACCCACCACACTACCAGATGGGTGGTATAGAGGAGATGGACCCACTGGTTGCCCTCTAGGTTACAGAGAGCTGGTAGTCCCATCCACCACACTACCAGGTGGGTGGTATAGAGGAGACAGACCCACTGGTTGTCCTCTAGGTTACAGAGAGCTGGTAGTCCCATCCACCACCCTACCAGGTGGGTGGTATAGAGGAGATGGACCCACTGGTTGCCCTCTAGGTTACAGAGAGCTGGTAGTCCCATCCACCACCCTACCAGGTGGGTGGTATAGAGGAGACGGACCCACTGGTTGTCCTCTAGGTTACAGAGAGCTGGTAGTCCCATCCACCACACTACCAGGTGGGTGGTATAGAGGAGACGGACCCACTGGTTGCCCTCTAGGTTACAGAGAGCTGGTAGTCCCATCCACCAAACTACCAGGTGGGTGGTATAGAGGAGATGGACCCACTGGTTGTCCTCTAGGTTACAGAGAGCTGGTAGTCCCATCCACCACACTACCAGGTGGGTGGTATAGAGGAGATGGACCCACTGGTTGTCCTCTAGGTTACAGAGAGCTGGTAGTCCCATCCACCACACTACCAGGTGGGTGGTATAGAGGAGATGGACCCACTGGTTGTCCTCTAGGTTACAGAGAGCTGGTAGTCCCATCCACCAAACTACCAGGTGGGTGGTATAGAGGAGACGGACCCACTGGTTGCCCTCTAGGTTACAGAGAGCTGGTAGTCCCATCCACCACACTACCAGGTGGGTGGTATAGAGGAGATGGACCCACTGGTTGTCCTCTAGGTTACAGAGAGCTGGTAGTCCCATCCACCACCCTACCAGGTGGGTGGTATAGAGGAGACGGACCCACTGGTTGTCCTCTAGGTTACAGAGAGCTGGTAGTCCCATCCACCACCCTACCAGGTGGGTGGTATAGAGGAGATGGACCCACTGGTTGCCCTCTAGGTTACAGAGAGCTGGTAGTCCCATCCACCACACTACCAGGTGGGGGTATAGAGGAGATGGACCCACTGGTTGTCCTCTAGGTTACAGAGAGTTGGTAGTCCCATCCACCAAACTACCAGGTGGGTGGTATAGAGGAGACGGACCCACTGGTTGCCCTCTAGGTTACAGAGAGCTGGTAGTCCCATCCACCACACTACCAGGTGGGTGGTATAGAGGAGACGGACCCACTGGTTGCCCTCTAGGTTACAGAGAGCTGGTAGTCCCGTCCACCAAACTGCCAGGTGTGAAAAAGGAAAGAGACTCAGGGGGTTTGCTAATTTGGTATAGAGCAGACCTAACTCACTCCATTTAATTAATAAAAACAGGAACATTTTCACATTTGGCTAGAAATTCTAAAGGAAATTATCTCAACAGAGAAAAATGTCCTCCTGTGTGCTACGCACTAGAATCCCCATACTTTAATGAAGACAGCTTCTTCATCCTAGAGGGGGAAATCAATCATTTCCAGGCTCAGGGACATGTACTAGTCTGTGGTGACATAAATGCCAGAACTGGACAATAATCTAACACCCTCAAACACCTACCTAGAGGTGACAACATTCCCTCCCCCATATGCCGCTCTACACACAACTACGACAACATAACCAACAAAAATGGGTCACAACTCCTGCAGCTCTGTCGCACGCTGGGTATGTACATAGTCAATGGTAGGCTTCGAGGGGACTCCTATGGTAGTTATACCTATAGCTCATCTATTGGCAGTAGTACTGTAGACTACTTTATCACTGACCTCAACCCAGAGTCTCTCAGAGGGTTCAGTCAGCCCACGACACCCCTATCAGATCACTGTAAAATCACAGTCTACTTGAACAGAGCAATATTCAATAATGAGGCATCAAAGCCAAAGGAACTGAATAATATTAGGAAATGCTATAGATGGGTATATAACAAAGTATTGAGATAAACTTTTGTTATTGACCAAATACTTATTTTCCACCATAATTTGCAAATAAATTCATTTAAAATCCTACAATGTGATTTTCTGGATTTTTTTTCTCATTTTGTCTGTCATAGTTGAAGTGTACCTATGATGCAAATTTACAGGCCTCTCTCATCTTTTTAAGGGGGAGAACTTGCACCATTGGTGGCTGAACTAAATACTTTTTTCCCCCACTGTACATGATCAAATACACATTTTATAATCAACTATTAAAGACCACCAGAACGCACTGGATTCTCCAATTACATCGAATTAACTACCGTACAAAATACAAAACCTCCAACCTAAAAAGGCCTGTGGTGTTGATGGTATCCTAAATTAAATTATTAAATATAAAAGACCACAAATTCCAATTGGCTTAATACTTAAACTCTTTAACTTCATGCGTAGCTCTGGCATCTTCCACAATATTTTGGAACCAAGGACTGATCACCGTAATCCACAAAGGTTGAGACAAATTTGACCACAATAATCTGTATTATCGTTAACAGCAAACTTGTACCTTTCCTCAGTGAAAACAATGTATTGAGCAAATGTCAAATTGGCTTTTTACAAAATTATCGTACGACAGACCACGTATTCACCCTGCACACCTTTCCACCCTGCACACCTTTCCTCCACTATACAAATTGATGGAAAGGGGTATATTATTGGGGGAACAACATTTGACATTATAAAATGCATGTACACAAACAGCAAGTGTGGGGTTAAAATTGGCAAAAAACAAACACATTTCTTTCCACAGGGCTGTGGGGTGAGACAGGGATGTATCTTGAGCCCCACACTCTTCAACATATATTTCAACGAATTGGCGAGGGCACTACAAACAGTCTGCAGCACTCGGCCTCACCCTTACTAGAATCTGAAGTCAAATGTCTACTGTTTGCTGATGATCTGGTGCTTCTGTCACCAACCAAGGAGGGGCTACAGCAGCACCTAGATCTTCTGCACAGATTCTGTCAGACCTGGGCCCTGACAGTAAATCTCAGTAAGACCAAAATAATGGTGTTCCAAAAAAAGGTCCAGTCACCATGGCAACACAAATACAAATTCCATCTAGACACCGTTGCCCTAGAGCACACAAAAAACTATATATACCTCGGCCTAAACATCATTGCCGAGTACCCATACTATCAGTATTAATCCCTCTCTTTCTGTCTGAGTACCCATACTATCAGTATTAATCCCTCTCTTCCTGTCTGAGTACCCATACTATCAGTATTAATCCCTCTCTTCCTGTCTGAGTACCCATACTATCAGTATTAATCCCTCTCTTTCTGTCTGAGTACCCATACTATCAGTATTAATCCCTCTCTTCCTGTCTGAGTACCCATACTATCAGTATTAATCCCTCTCTTCCTGTCTGAGTACCCATACTATCAGTATTAATCCCTCTCTTTCTGTCTGAGTACCCATACTATCAGTATTAATCCCTCTCTTTCTGTCTGAGTACCCATACTATCAGTATTAATCCCTCTCTTCCTGTCTGAGTACCCATACTATCAGTATTAATCCCTCTCTTTCTGTCTGAGTACCCATACTATCAGTATTAATCCCTCTCTTTCTGTCTGAGTACCCATACTATCAGTATTAATCCCTCTCTTCCTGTCTGAGTACCCATACTATCAGTATTAATCCCTCTCTTTCTGTCTGAGTACCCATACTATCAGTATTAATCCCTCTCTTTCTGTCTGAGTACCCATACTATCAGTATTAATCCCTCTCTTCCTGTCTGAGTACCCATACTATCAGTATTAATCCCTCTCTTCCTGTCTGAGTACCCATACTATCAGTATTAATCCCTCTCTTTCTGTCTGAGTACCCATACTATCAGTATTAATCCCTCTCTTTCTGTCTGAGTACCCATACTATCAGTATTAATCCCTCTTTTCCTGTCTGAGTACCCATACTATCAGTATTAATCCCTCTCTTCCTGTCTGAGTACCCATACTATCAGTATTAATCCCTCTCTTCCTGTCTGAGTACCCATACTATCAATATTAATCCCTCTCTTCCTGTCTGAGTACCCATACTATCAGTATTAATCCCTCTCTTCCTGTCTGAGTACCCATACTATCAGTATTAATCCCTCTCTTCCTGTCTGAGTACCCATACTATCAGTATTAATCCCTCTCTTCCTGTCTGAGTACCCATACTATCAGTATTAATCCCTCTCTTCCTGTCTGAGTACCCATACTATCAATATTAATCCCTCTCTTTCTGTCTGTCTGTCTGTCTGTCTGTCTGTCTGTCTGTCTGTCTGTCTGTCTGTCTGTCTGTCTGTCTGTCTGTCTGTCTGTCTGTCTGTCTGTCTGTCTGTCTGTCTGTCTGTCTGTCTGTCTGTCTGTCTGTCTGTCTGTCTGTTCAATTTCAATTTCAATGTTGTCATGGGAAACACATGTTAACGTTGTCACGGGAAACACATGTTAACGTTGTCACGGGAAACACATGTTAACGTTGTCATGGGAAACACATGTTAACGTTGTCATGGGAAACACATGTTAACGTTGTCATGGGAAACACATGTTAACGTTGCCATGGGAAACACATGTTAACGTTGCCATGGGAAACACATGTTAACGTTGCCATGGGAAACACATGTTAACGTTGCCATGGGAAACACATGTTAACGTTGCCATGGGAAACACATGTTAACGTTGTCATGGGAAACACATGTTAACGTTGCCAAAGCAAGTGAAGTGGATAACAAACAAAGGGGAAATAAACAATAACAAAAGTAAACATTACACTCACAAAAGTTCCAAAATAATAAATACATTTCAAATGTCATTTTATGTCTATATACGGTGTTGTAATGATGTGAAAATAGTTAAAGTACAAAAGGGAATATAAATATTCATAATTATGGGATGTATTTACAATGGTGTTAGTTCTTCACCAGTTGCCCTTTCCTTGTGGCAACAGGTCACACATCTTGCTGCTGTCAAAATTGGGTTTGTTTTCGAATTCTTCGTGGGTCTGTGTAATCAGTGGAAAATATGTGTCTCTAATATGGTCTTACATTTGGCAGGAGGTTAGGAAGTGCAGCTCATCAGTTTCCACCTCATTTTGTGTGCACATAGCCTGTCTTCTCTTCTCTCGCTCTACCTCTCTCTCTCTCCCTCCCTCCCTCCCTCCCTCCCCTTTCCCATCTCTCTCTCTTGCTCTACCTCTCTTTCTCTCCCTCCTTCCCTCCTTCCCTCCCTCCCTCCCCTCCCTCTTCCCATCTCTCTCTCTCGCTCTACCTCTCTCCCTGCCTCACTCCCTCCCCCTTCCCATCTCTCTCTCTCACTCTACCTCTCTCTCTCTCCCTCCGTCCCCTCCCCAGTTCTCTTCTCTCGTTCTATCTCTCTCTCTCTCCCTCCTTCCCTCCATCCCCTTCCCTTCCCATCTCTCTCTCTCACTCTCCCTCTCTCTCTCTCGCTCCCTCCCCATCTCTCTTCTCTTCTCTTCTCTTCTCTTCTCTTCTCTTCTCTTCTCTTCTCTTCTCTTCTCTTCTCTTCTCTCGCTCTCTCCAACACCAAACTCTCCCACCCCAACCTCCCTCCCTCCCTCCCTCCCTCCCTCCCTCCCTCCCTCCCTCCCTCCCTCCCTCCCTCCCTCCCTCCCTCCCTCCCTCCCTCCCCTCCCTCCCTCTCTCTCTCCCTCTCTCTCTCTACCTCTCTCTCTCTACCTCTCTCTCAGGACCTCTCTCTCTACCTCTCTCTCTCTACCTCTCTTCCTCTCTCTGTCACTACTCTCTGACATACAATATTCCTAACCAGACACACAGACATTGAATTATTGATATGAAGGTGAGGGGAGGTTGGATCTCTGCACTGTTTTCTAATGTAGTCTACAGGTAGAGTAGAGAGGGGAACTGCTCTGTAGCCCAGGGGACAGTACTGTATAGAGGGGTCTTTGTAATTGGTGTTCGGGGGAGGGGGGGGGGGCAGAAACACAGGGTTTAAAACCAATTTTTTGCAATATAAGTGACAGAGGAGACATTTGAAGAAATAATTTAATTCCCTTTGCAATAGTATGGTATACATTTGAACAACTGTGCATGATTGGTCTTTAATAAAAAAATTAATAAAAAAACATGTTTTGCTTACAGCACCTGGTATTCCCAGGCGGTCTCCCATCCAAGTACTAACCTGGCCCGACACTGCTTAGTTTCCGAGATCAGGCGTGTTCAGTATAGTATGGCCACATAGCGAATGTTGTTTACCCCATTTTCTCCCAGAATTCCATCCTTTGCTCATCGCTGCAACTACCCGAATGGGCTCCGGAGAGGCGAAAGTCGAGTCGTACGTCCTCTGAAACATGACCTGCCTGGCCACACTACTATCGATATCAAATTGCTCGCTTAACCCGGAAGTCAGCCACACCAATGTGATTGGGAGGAAACCCTGTTAGACTGACAACGGAAGTTAGCTTGCAGGCGCCCAGCCCTACCACAATAAGTTTCTAGAGCGCGATGAGCAAAGGTAAGCCCCCTTGGTAAAATCCTCTCCTACCACAAGACGTTTCTAGAGCACGATGAGCAAAGGTAAGCCCCCTTCGTAAAATCCTCCCCAACCACAAGACGTTTCTAGAGCGCGATGAGCAAAGGTACGCCCCCTTGGTAAAATACTCCCCTACCACAAGACGTTTCTAGAGCGCGATGAGCAAAGGTAAGCCCCCTTGGTAAAATCCTCCCCAACCACAAGACGTTTCTAGAGCGCGATGAGCAAAGGTACGCCCCCTTGGTAAAATCCTCCCCTACCACAAGACGTTTCTAGAGCGCGATGAGCAAAGGTACGCCCCCTTGGTAAAATCCTCCCCTACCACAAGACGTTTCTAGAGCGCGATGAGCAAAGGTAAGCCCCCTTGGTAAAATCGTCCCCTACCACTGGTTAATGACAACCTTGCTATGGGGTTCCCGGTCACGGCTGGCTGTGATTGGATGTTTTGTCAACACCAGGGATAGACACAGTAGCTCTGGGTTTAAATCCAGACCATTCTCAGTTGAATCAGCTGTGTTAGTAGGGCTGGAACAAAAGCCTGCAAAAGGACTAAAATAAAATAATGTACTCTAGCTATAATCCAGATCCTCTCATGTGTGTGTGTGTGTGTGTGCGCGTGCGTGTGTGTGTGTGTTCGTATGTGTGTGTAGGGTCATAGACGTTGACCAAATAGTCTCCTATAGTATTCCCATCACATTGTGTAGTTTCTCTGTTGTCTACTGTGATCTGTTCTCACCTCCCAGACGCCTTCGTAGTTCTGTTTCTTCAGCCTGATGGCCCAGTTCTCAGGACAGGCGTCAGAACAATGGTCCATGCTGAGAATTGTGGGCCGCGTCAGAACCACCCCCGGAGGACCACAGCTCACTATGGGACTCAGCAGGGTCTGGCAGCCCGTCAGGGGTAACCTGCATGGGTGGAGAGAGGAGGGGTTATGAGGAGTATGCAGAGTGTAGGAGGGGTTAGTTGACGGTAGGGGCAGAAGGGAGACAGGAGGAAGGGTTGGTAGGTGGGTAGTGGGGAAGGGTTAGGTGAGGGTAGGAGGAGAGGGGGTGTTGAGGGGTTGAGGAAGAAGTTGAGGTTGGGGAGAGTTTGGGGTGGGAGAGAAATTTTGGTGGGAGAGAGGTTTGGGGTGGAAGAGAGGTTTGGATGGGAGAGAGGTTTGGGGTGGGAGAGAGGTTTGGATGGGAGAGAGGTTTGGGGTGGGAGAGAGGTTTGGGGTGGAGAGAGGTTTGGATGGGAGAGAGGTTTGGGGTGGGAAAGAGGTTTGGATGGGAGAGAGGTTTGGGATGGGAGAGGTTGGAATGGTAGAGAGAGAGTTGGGACGGGAGAGAGAGGTTGGGGTGGGAGAGTTTGGTGTTGGAGAGAGGTTGGGGTGGGAGAGAGGTTTGTGTTGGAGAGAGGTTGGGGTGGGAGAGAGAGGTTGGAATGGGAGAGAGAGGTTGGGGTGGGAGAGAGAGGTTGGGGTGGGAGAGAGAGGTTGGGGGTGGGAGAGAGAGGTTGGGGTGGGAGAGAGAGGTTGGGGTGGGAGAGAGAGGTTGGGGTGGGAGAGAGAGGTTGGGGTGGGAGAGAGAGGTTGGAATGGGAGAAAGAGGTTTGGGAGAGAGTGGTTGGGGTGGGAGAGAGAGGTTGGGGTGGGTGAGAGAGGTTGGGGTGGGAGAGAGAGGGTGGGGAGGGAGAGAGAGGTTTGGGAGAGAGAGGTTGGGGTGGGAGAGAGAGGTTGGGGTGGGAGAGAGAGAGGTTGGGGTGAGAGAGAGAGAGGTTGGGGTGGGAGAGAGAGGTTGGGGTGGGAGAGAGAGGTTGGGGTGGGAGAGAGAGATTGGAGAGAGAGAGGTTGGAGAAAGACAGGTTGGAGAGAGAGAGATTGGAGAGAGAGAGGTTGGAGAGAGAGAGGTTGGGGGATCAAGGTGGAGGAGCAAAGTAAAAGAGGTAAAACAGCAGGGTTTTATTCATGAGTTGTTTACAGTCACTGATGATTTGGCGCAGGTCTGTGTGTGTGTGTGTATGCATGTTTTGCTAGGTTTTGTGGACATGGTGGCAGATCACACACACACACACACACACACACACACACACACACACACACACACACACACACACACACACACACACACACACACACACACACGCACACGCACACACGCACACACGTACACACGTACACACACGCGCACGCACGCACGCACACACGTACACACGTCCACACGTACACGCGTACACACGCATACACGCACGCGCACACACGTACACACACACACACACACACACACACACACACACACACACACACACACACACACACACACACACACACACACACACACACACACACACACACACACACACACACACACACACACACAGCCAGTTAGTTAAAGTTAAAGAGCCCACCTTAAATCTTCTTTCCTCTGAGCGGTGAGATATATCTCATAGATCTTTCCCCTGGGGATGGCCTCTGGAGGGATCAGCAGGCTGATGCCTAAACAACACCACCACAGAAGAAGAAGAATGAATCAAAACACAAATAACACCACCACAGAAGAAGACAGAGAGAGAGAGAGAGGCTCATTTGTTGTGTCTGAACGGTGCTTTTGTAATTCCACAAAGGAGGCAAGCCGGAGGACCGACAGGACGGATGAGGATAACACGCAAGCACACGCATACGCACACGCATACGCACACGCCTGACAGAAGAGAACGAATACCTCAGAGAACAGTTGAAGCTTTTTCAAAACACTTTAAGTGAAAGATTCACGTAGTTCTCCACTAAAACAACATGTGTTTCCTGTTCTACAGGAAGATAAACAACATGTGTTTCCTGTTCTACAGGAATATAAACAACATGTGTCTCCTGTTCTACAGGAAGATAAACAACATGTGTCTCCTGTTCTACAGGAAGATAAACAACATGTGTTTCCTGTTCTACAGGAAGATAAACAACATGTGTTTCCTGTTCTACAGGAAGATAAACAACATGTGTCTCCTGTTCTACAGGAATATAAACAACATGTGTCTCCTGTTCTACAGGAAGATAAACAACATGTGTTTCCTGTTCTACAGGAAGATAAACAACATGTGTTTCCTGTTCTACAGGAAGATAAACAACATGTGTTTCCTGTTCTACAGGAAGATAAACAACATGTGTTCCTGTTCTACAGGAGGGTAAACAACATGTGTTTCCTGTTCTACAGGAAGATAAACAACATGTGTTTCCTGTTCTACAGGAAGATAAACAACATGTGTTTCCTGTTCTACAGGAAGATAAACAACATGTGTTTCCTGTTCTACAGGAAGTAAACAACATGTGTTTCCTGTTCTACAGGAAGATAAACAACATGTGTTTCCTGTTCTACAGGAAGATAAACAACATGTGTTTCCTGTTCTACAGGAAGATAAACAACATGTGTTTCCTGTTCTACAGGAAGATAAACAACATGTGTTTCCTGTTCTACAGGAAGATAAACAACATGTGTTTCCTGTTCTACAGGAAGATAAACAACATGTGTTTCCTGTTCTACAGGAAGATAAACAACATGTGTTTCCTGTTCTACAGGAAGATAAACAACATGTGTTTCCTGTTCTACAGGAAGATAAACAACATGTGTTTCCTGTTCTACAGGAAGATAAACAACATGTGTTTCCTGTTCTACAGGAAGATAAACAACATGTGTCTGCTGTTCTACAGGAAGATAAACAACATGTGTCTCATATTCTACAGGAAGATAAACAACATGTGTCTGCTGTTCTACAGGAAGATAAACAACATGTGTTTCCTATTCTACAGGAAGATAAACAACATGTGTCTCCTGTTCTACAGGAAGATAAACAACATGTGTCTCCTGCTCTACAGGAAGATAAACAACATGTGTCTCCTATTCTACAGGAAGATAAACAACATGTGTCTCCTATTCTACAGCGAGACTACTACAGGAAGACATCTGGTTAAATACAACATGCATGTCTCATGCACTTTCATGGAAGCAAACGTGTGTTCGTAATTATACATTCATATCTCACATATACAATATCTAAATATTTGCATGACCAGAATGAGGATATCTCTCCTTCTCTGTGTGTGTGTGTGCTCATGTGTGTGTGTTTGCTTGTCTAGCGCCAAGTGAGAAGATTAGTGTCAAGGGTTAATCCATGCATACAATATGTGACAGCATATACACAGAGAGAGAAAGAGAAAAGAGAGAGAGATAAAGGAGAGAGAAAGGAGAGCGAGTGAAAGGAGAAAGAGAGAGAAAAGAGAGAGAGGAAGGAGAGAGACAGAGAGAGAAATGAGAGGGAGAGAGGGGGGGAAAGGAGAGAGAGAGAGAGAGAGAGAGAGAGAGAGAGAGAGAGAGAGAGTGAGAGAGCGAGAGGGGGAGAGAAAGGAGAGAGAGTAAGTGAGATAAAAGAGAAAGAGGGACAGAGAGAGGAAGGAGAGAGACAGAGAGATAAAAGAGAGAGAGAAAAGGGAGAGAGAGTGAGAAAGGAGAGAGAGACAGAGAGTTTGAGAAAAGAAAGGGAGAGGGAAAGATCATTATCTCTCTCCAGATACTACTGAATGATCTGACCAATAGAAACAATGTTGTCACCTATATAACTAACTACTGAATGATCTGACCAATAGGAACACTGTTGTCACCTATATAACTAACTACTGAATGATCTGACCAATAGAAACACTGTTGTCACCTATATAACTAACTACTGAATGATCTGACCAATAGAAACACTGTTGTCACTTATATAACTAACTACTGAATGATCTGACCAATAGAAACACTGTTGTCACTTATATAACTAACTACTGAATGATCTGACCAATAGAAACACTGTTGTCACCTATATAACTAACTACTGAATGATCTGACCAATAGAAACACTGTTGTCACTTATATAACTACTGAATGATCTGACCAATAGAAACACTGTTGTCACTATATAACTAACTACTGAATGATCTGACCAATAGAAACACTGTTGTCACTTATATAACTACTGAATGATCTGACCAATAGAAACACTGTTGTCACTTATATAACTACTGAATGATCTGACCAATAGAAACACTGTTGTCACCTATATATAACTACTGAATGATCTGACCAATAGAAACACTGTTGTCACTTATATAACTAACTACTGAATGATCTGACCAATAGAAACCCTGTTGTCACCTATATAACTACTGAATGATCTGACCAATAGAAACACTGTTGTCACTTATATAACTAACTACTGAATGATCTGACCAATAGAAACACTGTTGTCACCTATATAACTACTGAATGATCTGACCAATAGAAACACTGTTGTCACTTATAACTAACTACTGAATGATCTGACCAATAGAAACACTGTTGTCACCTATATAACTACTGAATGATCTGACCAATAGAAACACTGTTGTCACCTATATAACTAACTACTGAATGATCTGACCAATAGAAACCCTGTTGTCACTTATATAATAACTACTGAATGATCTGACCAATAGAAACACTGTTGTCACTTATATAACTACTGAATGATCTGACCAATAGAAACCCTGTTGTCACCTATATAACTAAATGATCTGAAATAGAAACACAAGAAGAGAAGACAGAGAGGATTCAGACTTTCTGATGTTCTTATGATTACCAATAGAAACCATCAAGTCACCTTTATAACTACGTCAATCATGTGACTAGCAGCAGTGGTGGTCCTTCTATAACTACAGTTGGTAGAGCATGGCGATCAGGGTAGTGGGTTCGAAACCTGTTGGACCACCCATACGTAGAATGTATGCAACATGACTGTAAGTGCTTTGGATAAAAGCGTCAGCTAAATGGCATATATTATATTATGTCACCAACGATAAGGTTCTAATTGAGGTCATTTGGTCTAAAGTCGTTTCCCGGATGTCTTACGTCTCTCTCTCTAGAAACTCTGTCTGTCACCTCTCTCTCTCTCTCTCTCTGTCTCTCTCCATGTCTCTCTGTCTCTCTCTCTCTCTCAGAGAGGATTCCAGACTCTTCTCTGTTCTTATATTACTCAGACCATCAAGACTCTCTCTCTCTCAGTCTGTGACTAGCTCTCTCTGATCTCACTCTCTCTCTCTCTGTCTCTCTCTGTCTCTTTGGTCTAAAGTCTCTCTCTCTCTCTGTCTCTCTCTCTGTCTCTCTCTCTGTCTCTCTCTGTCTCTCTCTGTCTCTCTCTCTCTCTCTCTGTCTCTCTCTCTCTCTCTCTGTCTCTCTCTCTCTCTCTCTCTCTCTCTCTCTGTCTCTCTCTCTCTCTCTCTCTCTCTCTCTCTCTCTCTCTCTCTCTCTCTCTCTCTCTCTCTCTCTCTCTCTCTCTCTCTCTCTGTCTCTCTCTGTCTCTCTCTCTCTCTCTCTCTCTCTCTCTCTGTCTCTCTCTTTCTCTCTCTCTCTCTCTCTCTCTCTCTCTCTCTCTCTCTCTCTCTCTCTCTCTCTCTCTCTCTCTCTCTGTCTCTCTCTCTCTCTCTCTCTCTCTCTCTCTCTCTCTCTCTCTCTCTGTCTCTCTCTCTCTGTCTCTCTCTCTCTCTCTCTCTCTCTCTCTCTCTCTCTCTGTCTCTCTCTCTCTCTCTCTCTCTCTCTCTCTCTCTCTCTCTCTCTCTCTCTCTCTCTGTCTCTCTCTCTGTCTCTCTCTCTGTCTCTCTCTCTCTCTCTCTCTCTCTCTCTCTCTCTGTCTCTCTCTCTCTCTCTCTCTCTCTCTCTCTCTCTCTCTCTCTCTCTCTCTCTCTCTCTCTCTCTCTCTCTCTCTCTCTCTCTCTCTCTCTCTGTGTCTCTCTCTCTCTCTCTCTCTCTCTCTGTGTTCCGTCCTGCTACAGCTCTCTATCCGTTTAACCTGTAATTACTGGCCGTGTTCAGATATAGCTCATCTAAAAAAATAATTTAAAAAATACTTCAGTTGTTGTTGTTTTTTTAAAAATAGAATGAATCCATATGAATGTCGAGGAGTGATGTCTTCTATAATAATACTATGTGTATATTTGTAGCTGACATTTTAAAAGTTGCTGTGGAAGTTTTTTTTTTTCAGTCCCAGTCAGTGGTGATGACGCATGGTTTCTGGGTAATCATCAACGTGGCCCGAAGGTAATCTGCTTTCACTCTCTATGCATCCATCTCAAATTGCACACTATCTCTAAATAGTGCACTACTTTAAGCCATAGCGCTCTGGTCAAAGGTAGTGCACTATGCAGGGAATAGGTTTCCGTTTGGGATGTCATGTTTCTAGGTAACCATCACCATGGCCTGAAGATAACCTGCAGTGCTTTCTCTCTCTCCATACGGTCTGAGACACTAATGTAGACACTCATACAGACAAACGGCACCTATTCATTACGTAGTGCACTACTTTTATCCAGGGCCCTAGGGAAATAGGGTGCATTCAGGGCCCATAGGGAATAGGGTGCATTAACCAGGGCCCATAGGGAATAGGGTGCATTAACCAGGGCCCTAGGGAATAGGGTGCAGTAACCAGGGCCCATAGGGAATAGGGTGCATTAACCAGGGCCCATAGGGAATAGGGTGCATTAACCAGGGCCCATAGGGAATAGGGTGCATTAACCAGGGCCCATAGGGAATAGGGTGCATTAACCAGGGCCCATAGGGAATAGGGTGCATTAACCAGGGCCCATAGGGAATAGGGTGCATTAACCAGGGCCCATAGGGAATAGGGTGCATTAACCAGGGCCCATAGGGAATAGGGTGCATTAACCAGGGCCCATAGGGAAATAGGGTGCATTAACCAGGGCCCATGGGGAATAGGGTGCATTAACCAGGGCCCATAGGGAATAGGGTGCATTAACCAGGGCCCATAGGGAATAGGATGCATTAACCAGGGCCCATAGGGAATAGGGTGCATTAACCAGGGCCCATAGGGAATAGGGTGCATTAACCAGGGCCCATAGGGAATAGGGTGCATTAACCAGGGCCCATAGGGAATAGGATGCATTTGGGATCACAGCCTTCAACATGACCCTATGCTGCTGGTGTCCCTCTCCTCTCCCTGGCCTTTCTGCAAACCTTAATATAATAATAATAATAATATGCAGACAGACAGACAGACAGACAGACAGACAGACAGGCAGGCAGGCAGGCAGGCAGGCAGGCAGACCGACAGACAGACAGACAGACAGACAGACAGACAGACAGACAGACAGACAGACAGACAGACAGACAGACAGACAGACAGACAGACAGCAGGCAGGCAGGCAGGCAGGCAGGCAGGCAGGCAGGCAGGCAGGCAGGCAGACAGGCAGGCAGGCAGACAGACAGACAGACAGACAGACAGACAGACAGACAGACAGACAGACAGACAGACAGACAGGCAGGCAGGCAGGCAGACAGGCAGGCAGGCAGGCAGGCAGGCAGACAGACAGACAGACAGACAGACAGACAGACAGACAGACAGACAGACAGACAGACAGACAGACAGACAGACAGGCAGGCAGACTGGCAGACCGGTAGGCAGGCAGATATTCTATCAGTCCGTGGCAACATGATGAAGTCTCTGGCCTGTAAGAGAGACTAATTTCTCTGAATTAACCCAGTGGCCCTGGAGTGGGTTGAGCTGTAGTGGACGGAGATGACCCTATCAGTTTACTGGGCTGGACTGACTACATCGCTAAGGCACACACATATGGATTGGCTGAAGACCGTGTATGTGTTGCTAAACTAGAAAAGAAGGCCACACAGACACATTGCCATAACAATGTCGTTTTTCCTTCAAATATATACAGTACCAGTCAAAAGTTTGGACACACCTACTCATTCAAGGGTTTTTCTTTAATTTTGACTATTTTCTACATTGTAGCATAATAGTGAAGACATCAAAACAATGAAATAACACACATGGAATCATGTAGTAGTGTTAAACAAATCTAAATATATTTTATATTTGAGGTTCTTCAAAGTCGCCACCCTTTGCCTTTATGGCAGCTTTGCACACTCTTGGCATATATTTAGATTTGTTTAACACTACTACATGATTCCATGTGTGTTATTTCATTGTTTTGATGTCTTCACTATTATTCTACAATGTAGAAAATAGTCAAAATTAAAGAAAAACCCTGGAATGAGAAGGTGTGTCCAAACCTTCGCCTGGTACCTTACGTTTTCAATCAATAAACCCATCAACCAATCAGCTCTTACCTGTGTTGGGGATGGTGAGTCTACCCCCCAGGAAGTTGAATGTCCCATACGAGGTGTTAGCCACGTCCCGCGGCAACGTCTTGAAGTACGTCTGATTGGACAGCCGGGTCATAAACTCCGCAGGGTCAGAGGTCATCTTCCCGTTGTGTAAGGTGTGGTGCGACCCGTTGGGTAAGGGGTCCAGGAGCGGACCGTTGGTCATCGAGAACTTAGCGGTGCCGGTGTGTGTGGTGCCGTCGTGACGTGAGTGCAGGGTTCCTTGGTAGCTGGTGGTCGTGGTGGTTAGGTCCGGCTGGATGGTAAGCAGATGGGAGTTCTCTAAAACAGATCAGAGAGCAGGAGTGAAAAACAGCAGCAGGGGACACACACACCGTCACAGCACAACAGGAAACCACCTCATCTCTAACACACACACACCGTCACGGCACAACAGGAAACCACCTCATCTCTAACACACACACCGTCACGGCATAACAGGAAACCACCTCATCTCTAACACACACACCGTCACAGCATAACAGGAAACCACCTCATCTCTAACACACACACCGTCACAGCATAACAGGAAACCACCTCATCTCTAACACACACACCGTCACAGCACAACAGGAAACCACCTCATCTCTAACACACACACCGTCACGGCACAACAGGAAACCACCTCATCTCTAACACACACACCGTCACGGCATAACAGGAAACCACCTCATCTCTAACACACACACCGTCACGGCATAACAGGAAACCACCTCATCTCTAACACACACACCGTCACAGCACAACAGGAAACCACCTCATCTCTAACACACACACCGTCACAGCACAACAGGAAACCACCTCATCTCTAACACACACACCGTCACAGCACAACAGGAAACCACCTCATCTCTAACACACACACCGTCACAGCACAACAGGAAACCACCTCATCTCTAACACACACACCGTCACAGCACAACAGGAAACCACCTCATCTCTAACACACACACACCGTCACAGCACAACAGGAAACCACCTCATCTCTAACACACACACCGTCACAGCACAACAGGAAACCACCTCATCTCTAACACACACACACCGTCACAGCACAACAGGAAACCACCTCATCTCTAACACACACACCGTCACAGCACAACAGGAAACCACCTCATCTCTAAACACACACACCGTCACAGCACAACAGGAAACCACCTCATCTCTAAACACACACACCGTCACAGCACAACAGGAAACCACCTCATCTCTAACACACACACCGTCACAGCACAACAGGAAACCACCTCATCTCTAACACACACACCGTCACAGCACAACAGGAAACCACCTCATCTCTAACACACACACACCGTCACGGCACAACAGGAAACCACCTCATCTCTAACACACACACCGTCACAGCACAACAGGAAACCACCTCATCTCTAACACACACACCGTCACAGCACAACAGGAAACCACCTCATCTCTAACACACACACCGTCACAGCACAACAGGAAACCACCTCATCTCTAACACACACACACCGTCACGGCACAACAGGAAACCACCTCATCTCTAACACACACACCGTCACAGCACAACAGGAAACCACCTCATCTCTAACACACACACCGTCACAGCACAACAGGAAACCACCTCATCTCTAACACACACACCGTCACAGCACAACAGGAAACCACCTCATCTCTAACACACACCGTCACAGCACAACAGGAAACCACCTCATCTCTAACACACACACACTGTCACAGCACAACAGGAAACCACCTCATCTCTAACACACACACCGTCACAGCACAACAGGAAACCACCTCATCTCTAACACACACACCGTCACAGCACAACAGGAAACCACCTCATCTCTAACACACACACCGTCACAGCACAACAGGAAACCACCTCATCTCTAACACACACACCGTCACAGCACAACAGGAAACCACCTCATCTCTAACACACACACCGTCACAGCACAACAGGAAACCACCTCATCTCTAACACACACACAGAGGAAGAGAAAGAGAGAGAGAAACATAAAGTCCCAGAGACAGAAGCACACAAACACAGAATGCTGTTATAATTAAGACACAACTCAGATTCAGAGGAGGTTTAGCAGGTAGAGTCAAGAAAGGCTTCCACGGTGACTCAGAGGAGGCTTCCATAGTGACTCAGAGGAGGTTTAGCAGGCAGAGTCTAGAAAGGCTTCCATGGTGACTCAGAGGAGGCTTCCATAGTGACTCAGAGGAGGTTTAGCAGGCAGACAGAAAGAAACCACCCATCGGTGACTCAGAGGAGGCTTCCATAGTGACTCAGAGGACAGCACAACAGGAAACCACGGTGACTCAGAGTAGGTTTAGCAGGTAGAGTCTAGAAAAGGCTTCCATGGTGACTCAGAGGAGATTCACAGCAGAACAGGAAACCACCGTGGTAACTCAGAACTTACAGGTAGAGTCTAGAAAGCACAGTGACAGAGGAAACCACTCTCATCTCTAACACAGAGGACCGTCCATGGTGAACAGAAACCACCTCAGAGTCTAGAACAGGCACCATGGTGACAGCACAACAGGAAACCACCTCATTTAGCAGGTAGAGTCTAGAAAGGCTTCCATGGTGACTCAGTCAGGCTTCCATGGTGACTCAGAGAATGTTTAGCAGGCAGAGTCAGAAACCACTTCCATGGTAACTAAGAGGACACTTCCATGGTGACTCAGCACAACAGGTAGGGTCTAGAAAGGCTTCCATGGTGACTCAGAGGAGGTTTCAGGTAGAGGCCAGAAAGGCTTCCATGGTCAGAGGAGGTTTAGCAGGTAGGGTCAGAAAGGCCACCATAGTGACTCAACAGGTTTACAGGTCAGAGCACAACAGGAAACCAGGCTTCATGGTGACTCAGACACCGTTAGCAGCACAGTCAGGAAACCACTTCATGGTGACTCAAGGAACACAGGTCAGAGTCTAGACAGGCTTCCAGGAAACCACTTCCATGGTGACTAAACACAGACAGGTTTAGCAGGCACAACAGGAAACCACCATAGTGACTCAGAGGAGGTTTAGCAGGTAGAGTCTAGAAAGGCTTCCATGGTGACTCAGAGGAGGTTTAGCAGGTAGAGTCAGAAACCACCTCATGGTGACTCAGAGGAGGTTTAGCAGGCACAGTCCAGAAACATGGAAACCACCTCATCATCTGACACACACCGTCACAGGCAGAGTCAGGAAACCACGGTGACTCAGAGGAGGCTTCCTAGTGACTCACAGGAGGTTTAGCAGGCACAACAGGAAACCATGGTGACTCATCTTCCTAGTGACACAGAGGACCGTTTAGCAGGCAGAACAGAAACCACGGTGACTCAGAGGAGGCTTCTAAGTGACTCAGAGGAGGTTTAGCAGGCAGAACAGAAACCACGGTGACTCATAGGTTTAACAGGTAGAGTCACACCGTCCATGGTGACAACAGGAAACCAGGCAGAATCTCTAACACCGTGGTAACTCAGAGGAGGCTTAGCAGGTAGAGTCTAGAAAGGCTTCCATAGTGACTCAGAGGAGGTTTAGCAGGTAGACTCTAGAAAGGCTTCATGGTAACTCAGACAGGCTTCCACTCAGAGGAGGTTTAGCAGCAGAGTCAGAAACCACCATGGTGACTCAGAGGAGGTTTAGCAGGTAGAGTCTACAACAGGAAACCATGGTGACTCAGAGGAGGCTTCATGGTGACTCAGAGAATGTTTAGCAGGTAGAGTCAGGAAACCTTCCATGGTAACTAAGAGGAGGCTTCCATGGTGACTCAGGAGGTTTACAACAGGAAACCATGGTGACTCAGAGGAGGTTTCTAGACACAGACACACCATGGTGACTCAGAGCAGGTTTAACAGGAAACCACTTCATAGTGACTCAGACAGGTTTAGCAGGCAGAGTCAGAAAGGCTTCCATGGTAACTCAGAGGAGGCTTCCATGGTGACACAGACAGGAAACCAGCTAGAGTCTAGAAAGGCTTCCATGGTGACTCAGAGGAAGTTTAGCACAGAGTCAGAAAACCACATGGTGACTCTAAGAGGAGGCTTCACAGTGACAGGAAACCACCAGAGTCTAGAAAGGCTTCACATAGTGACACAGCACAACAGAAAACCACATCATCTAGAAACCATGGTGACTCAGAGGAAGAGCAGGTAGAGAGAAACTTAAAGTGACTCAGAGACAGAAGCACAAACACAGAATGCTGTTATGGTGACAGAGGAGGCTTCAGTGATTCAGAGGAGGTTTAGCAGGTAGAGTCTAGAAAGGCTTCCATGGTGACTCAGAGGAGAGGAGGTTTAGCTTCCATGGTAACTCAGAGTCTAGAAAGGCTTCCATGGTGACTCAGAGGAGGCTTCCATGGTGACTCAGAGGAGGTTTAGCAGGTAGAGTCTAGAAAGGCTTCCATGGTGACTCAGAGGAGATTTAGCAGGCAGAGTCTAGAAAGGCTTCCATGGTAACTCAGAGGAGGCTTCCATGGTGACTCAGAGAGGTTTAGCAGGTAGAGTCTAGAAAGGCTTCCATGGTGACTCAGAGGATTTAGCAGGCAGAGTCTAGAAAGGCTTCCATGGTGACTCAGAGGAGGCTTCCATAGTGACTCATAGAGGTTTAGCAGGTAGAGTCTAGAAAGGCTTCCATGGTAACTAAGAGGAGGCTTCCATGGTGACTCAGAGGAGGTTTAGCAGGTAGGGTCTAGAAAGGCTTCCATGGTGACTCAGAGGAGGTTTAGCAGGTAGAGGCCAGAAAGGCTTCCATGGTGACTCAGAGGAGGTTTAGCAGGTAGGTCTAGAAAGGCTTCCATAGTGACTCAGAGGAGGTTTAGCAGGTAGAGTCTAGAAAGGCTTCCATGGTAACTCAGAGGAGGCTTCCATGGTGACTCAGAGGAGGTTTAGCAGCTAGAGTCTAGAAAGGCTTCCATGGTGACTCAGAGGAAGTTTAGCAGGTAGAGTCTAGAAAGGCTTCCATGGTGACTCAGAGGAGGCTTCCATGGTGACTCAGAGGAGGTTTAGCAGGCAGAGTCTAGAAAGGCTTCCATAGTGACTCAGAGGAGGTTTAGCAGGTAGAGTCTAGAAAGGCTTCCATGGTGACTCAGAGGAGGTTTAGCAGGTAGAGTCTAGAAAGGCTTCCATGGTGACTCAGAGGAGGTTTAGCAGGCAGAGTCTAGAAAGGCTTCCATGGTGACTCAGAGGAGGTTTAGCAGGCAGAGTCTAGAAAGGCTTTCATGGTAACTCAGAGGAGGCTTCCATGGTGACTCAGAGGAGGCTTCCATGGTGACTCAGAGGAGGTTTAGCAGGCTTCCAGAGTCTAGAGAGGAGGCTTCCATGGTGACTCAGAGGAGATTTAGCAGGCAGAGTCTAGAAAGGCTTCCATGGTGACTCAGAGCCAGGAGGCTTCCATGGTGACTCAGAGGAGGTTTAGCAGGTAGGTCTAGAAAGGCTTCCATGGTGACTCAGAGGAGGTTTAGCAGGTAGAGTCTAGAAAGGCTTCCATAGTGACTCAGAGGAGGTTTAGCAGGTAGCGTCTAGAAAGGCTTCCATGGTGACTCAGAGGAGGTTTAGCAGGCAGAGTCTAGAAAGGCTTCCATGGTGACTCAGAGGAGGTTTAGCAGGCAGAGTCTAGAAAGGCTTCCATGGTAACTCAGAGGAGGCTTCCATGGTGACTCAGAGGAGGTTTAGCAGGTAGAGGCCAGAAAGGCTTCCATGGTGACTCAGAGGAGGCTTCCATGGTGACTCAGTGGAGGCTTCCATGGTGACTCAGAGGACGTTTAGCAGGTAGAGGCCAGAAAGGCTTCCATGGTGACTCAGAGGAGGTTTAGCAGGCAGAGTCTAGAAAAGCTTCCATGGTGACTCAGAGGAGGTTTAGCAGGTAGAGTCTAGAAAGGCTTCCATAGTGACTCAGAGGAGGTTTAGCAGGTAGAGTCTGGAAAGGCTTCATGGTAACTCAGAGGAGGCTTCCATGGTGATTCAGAGGAGGTTTAGCAGCTAGAGTCTAGAAAGGCTTCCATGGTGACTCAGAGGAGGTTTAGCAGGCAGAGTCTAGAAAGGCTTCCATGGTGACTCAGAGGAGGTTTAGCAGGCAGAGCTTCCATGGTAACTCAAGGAGGCTTCCATGGTGACTCAGAGGAGGTTTAGCAGGTAGAGTCTAGAAAGGCTTTAAATGGCGACTCAGAGGAGGTTTAAATCAGAGGAGGTTTAAATGGTGACTCAGAGGAGGTTTAAATGCTAGAGTCAGAGGAGGTTTAAATGGCGACTCAGAGGAGGTTTAAATGGCGACTCAGAGGAGGTTTAGCAGGCAGAGTCTAGAAAGGCTTCCATAGTGACTCAGAGGAGGTTTAACTGGCGACTCAGAGGAGGTTTAAATGGCGACTCAGAGGAGGTTTAAATGGCGACTCAGAGGAGGTTTAAATGGCGACTCAGAGGAGGTTTAAATGGCGACTCAGAGGAGGTTTAAATGGCGACTCAGAGGAGGTTTAGCAGGCAGAGTCTAGAAAGGCTTCCATAGTGACTCAGAGGAGGTTTAGCAGGTAGATTCTAGAAAGGCTTCCATGGTGACTCAGAGGAGGTTTAGCAGGTAGAGTCTAGAAAGGCTTCCATGGTGACTCAGAGGAGGTTTAGCAGGCAGAGTCTAGAAAGGCTTCCATGGTAACTCAGAGGAGGCTTAGCAGGTAGAGTCTAGAAAGGCTTCCATAGTGACTCAGAGGAGGTTTAGCAGGTAGAGTCTAGAAAGGCTTCCATGGTGACTCAGAGGAGGTAAGGTAAGAGGAGGCTTCCATGGTGACTCAGAGGAGGTTTAGCAGGCAGAGTCTAGAAAGGCTTCCATGGTGACTCAGAGGAGGCTTCCATGGTGACTCAGAGGAGGTTTAGCAGGTAGAGTCTAGAAAGGCTTCCATGGTGACTCAGAGGAGATTTAGCAGGCAGAGTCTAGAAAGGCTTCCATGGTGACTCAGAGGAGATTTAGCAGGCAGAGTCTAGAAAGGCTTCCATGGTGACTCAGAGGAGGCTTCCATGGTGACTCAGAGAGGTTTAGCAGGTAGAGTCTAGAAAGGCTTCCATGGTGACTCAGAGGAGATTTAGCAGGCAGAGTCTAGAAAGGCTTCCATGGTGACTCAGAGGAGGCTTCCATGTGACTCAGAGGAGGTTTAGCAGCTAGAGTCTAGAAAGGCTTCCATGGTGACTCAGAAGAGGTTTAGCAGGTAGAGTCTAGAAAGGCTTCCATGGTAACTCAGAGGAGGCTTCCATGTGACTCAGAGGAGGTTTAGCAGCTAGAGTCTAGAAAGGCTTCCATGGTGACTCAGAGGAGATTTAGCAGGCAGAGTCTAGAAAGGCTTCCATGGTAACTCAGAGGAGGCTTAGCAGGTAGAGTCTAGAAAGGCTTCCATAGTGACTCAGAGGAGGTTTAGCAGGTAGAGTCTAGAAAGGCTTCCATGGTAACTCAGAGGAGGCTTCCATGGTGACTCAGAGGAGGTTTAGCAGCTAGAGTCTAGAAAGGCTTCCATGGTGACTCAGAGGAGGTTTAGCAGGTAGAGTCTAGAAAGGCTTCCATGGTGACTCAGAGGAGGCTTCCATGGTGACTCAGAGAATGTTTAGCAGGTAGAGTCTAGAAAGGCTTCCATGGTAACTAAGAGGAGGCTTCCATGGTGACTCAGAGGAGGTTTAGCAGGTAGGGTCTAGAAAGGCTTCCATGGTGACTCAGAGGAGGTTTAGCAGGTAGAGGCTAGAAAGGCTTCCATGGTGACTCAGAGGAGGTTTAGCAGGTAGAGTCTAGAAAGGCTTCCATGGTGACTCAGAGGAGGTTTAGCAGGTAGGGTCTAGAAAGGCTTCCATGGTGACTCAGAGGAGGTTTAGCAGGTAGAGGCCAGAAAGGCTTCCATGGTGACTCAGAGGAGGTTTAGCAGGTAGAGTCTAGAAAGGCTTCCATGGTGACTCAGAGGAGATTTAGCAGGCAGAGTCTAGAAAGGCTTCCATGGTAACTCAGAGGAGGCTTAGCAGGTAGAGTCCAGAAAGGCTTCCATGGTGACTCAGAGGAGGCTTCCATGGTGACTCAGAGGAGGTTTAGCAGCTAGAGTCTAGAAAGGCTTCCATGGTGACTCAGAGGAGATTTAGCAGGTAGAGTCTAGAAAGGCTTCCATGGTAACTCAGAGGAGGCTTCCATGTGACTCAGAGGAGGTTTAGCAGCTAGAGTCTAGAAAGGCTTCCATGGTGACTCAGAGGAGGTTTAGCAGGTAGAGTCTAGAAAGGCTTCCATGGTAACTCAGAGGAGGCTTCCATGTGACTCAGAGGAGGTTTAGCAGCTAGAGTCTAGAAAGGCTTCCATGGTGACTCAGAGGAGATTTAGCAGGCAGAGTCTAGAAAGGCTTCCATGGTAACTCAGAGGAGGCTTAGCAGGTAGAGTCTAGAAAGGCTTCCATAGTGACTCAGAGGAGGTTTAGCAGGTAGAGTCTAGAGGCTTCCATGGTAACTCAAAGGCTTCCATGGTGACTCAGAGGAGGTTTAGCAGGCAGAGTCTAGAAAGGCTTCCATGGTGACTCAGAGGAGGTTTAGCAGGTAGAGTCTAGAAAGGCTTCCATGGTGACTCAGAGGAGGCTTCCATGGTGACTCAGAGAATGTTTAGCAGGTAGAGTCTAGAAAGGCTTCCATGGTAACTAAGAGGAGGCTTCCATGGTGACTCAGAGGAGGTTTAGCAGGTAGGGTCTAGAAAGGCTTCCATGGTGACTCAGAGGAGGTTTAGCAGGTAGAGGCCAGAAAGGCTTCCATGGTGACTCAGAGGAGGTTTAGCAGGTAGGGTCTAGAAAGGCTTCCATAGTGACTCAGAGGAGGTTTAGCAGGTAGGGTCTAGAAAGGCTTCCATGGTGACTCAGAGGAGGTTTAGCAGGTAGAGTCAGAAAGGCTTCCATGGTGACTCAGAGGAGGTTTAGCAGGTAGGGTCTAGAAAGGCTTCCATAGTGACTCAGAGGAGGTTTAGCAGGTAGAGTCTAGAAAGGCTTCCATGGTAACTCAGAGGAGGCTTCCATGGTGACTCAGAGGAGGTTTAGCAGCTAGAGTCTAGAAAGGCTTCCATGGTGACTCAGAGGAAGTTTAGCAGGTAGAGTCTAGAAAGGCTTCCATGGTGACTCAGAGGAGGCTTCCATGGTGACTCAGAGGAGGTTTAGCAGGCAGAGTCTAGAAAGGCTTCCATGGTGACTCAGAGGAGGTTTAGCAGGTAGAGTCTAGAAAGGCTTCCATGGTGACTCAGAGGAGGTTTAGCAGGCAGAGTCCAGAAAGGCTTCCATGGTGACTCAGAGGAGGCTTCCATGGTGACTCAGAGGAGGTTTAGCAGGCAGAGTCTAGAAAGGCTTCCATGGTAACTCAGAGGAGGCTTCCATGGTGACTCAGAGGAGGTTTAGCAGGCAGACTCTAGAAAGGCTTCCATGGCGACTCAGAGGAGGTTTAGCAGGTAGCGTCGAGAAAGGCTTCCATGGCGACTCAGAGGAGGTTTAAATGGCGACTCAGAGGAGGTTTAAATGGCGACTCAGAGGAGGTTTAAATGGCGACTCAGAGGAGGTTTAAATGGCGACTCAGAGGAGGTTTAAATGGCGACTCAGAGGAGGTTTAGCAGGCAGAGTCTAGAAAGGCTTCCATAGTGACTCAGAGGAGGTTTAGCAGGTAGAGTCTAGAAAGGCTTCCATGGTGACTCAGAGGAGGTTTAGCAGGTAGAGTCTAGAAAGGCTTCCATGGTGACTCAGAGGAGGTTTAGCAGGTAGAGTCTAGAAAGGCTTCCATGGTGACTCAGAGGAGATTTAGCAGGCAGAGTCTAGAAAGGCTTCCATGGTAACTCAGAGGAGGCTTAGCAGGTAGAGTCTAGAAAGGCTTCCATAGTGACTCAGAGGAGGTTTAGCAGGTAGAGTCTAAAAGGCTTCCATGGTAACTCAGAGGAGGCTTCCATGGTGACACAGGAGGTTTAGCAGTAGAGTCTAGAAAGGCTTCCATGGTGACTCAGAGGAGGTTTAGCAGGTAGAGTCTAAGGCTTCCATGGTGACTCAGAGGAGGCTTCCATGGTGACTCAGAGAATGTTTAGCAGGTAGAGTCTAGAAAGGCTTCCATGGTAACTAAGAGGAGGCTTCCATGGTGACTCAGAGGAGGTTTACAGGTAGGGTCTAGAAAGGCTTCCATGGTGACTCAGAGGAGGTTTAGCAGGTAGAGGCCAGAAAGGCTTGATGGTGACTCAGAGGAGGTTTAGCAGGTAGGGTCTAGAAAGGCTTCCATAGTGACTCAGAGGAGGTTTAGCAGGTAGAGAGAAAGGCTTCCATGGTGATTCAGAGGAGGACAGCTAGAGTCTAGAAAGGCTTCCATGGTGACTCAGAGGAGATTTAGCAGGCAGAGTCTAGAAACACATGGTAACTCAGAGGAGTCTTCCATGGTGACTCAGAGGAGGTTTAGCAGGCAGAGTCTAGAAAGGCTTCCATGGGACTCAGAGGAGGTTTAGCAGGTAGAGAAACTTCCATGGCGACTCAGAGGAGGGGTTTAAATGGACAGAGGAGTTTAAATGGCGACTCAGAGGAGGTTTAAATGAGACAGAGGAGGTTTAAACACAAGGAGGTTTAAATGGCGACTCAGAGGAGGTTTAAATGGCGACTCAGAGGAGGTTTAAATGACGACTCAGAGGAGGTTTAAATGGCGACTCAGAGGAGGTTTAAATGGCGACTCAGAGGAGGTTTAAATGGCGACTCAGAGGTTTAAATGGCGACTCAGAGGAGGTTTAAATGGCGACTCAGAGGAGGTTTAAATGGCGACTCAGAGGAGGTTTAGCAGGCAGAGTTTAAAAAGAGGAGAGGAGCAACAAGTCAACACACACACCATTTCTATGTTAGTAGATATACTGTACTGTACAGACAGATGACTGTAGACAACAGAGAAACTACACAATGTGATGGGAATACTATAGGAGACTATTTGGTCAACGTCTATGACCCTACACACACACACACACACACACACAGACACACGCACACACACACACACACACACACACACACACACACACACACACACACACACACACACACACACACACACACACACACACACACACAGTCCAACACACTAACCACTAGGCTACCCTGCCGCCCCAGACATGGTGAGACACACACACAAAAAGATGACTATGGTGAATAGGTAACACAAGGGAGAGTAGATGACTATGGTGAGACTAGGTAACACAAGGGACAGTAGATAGTATGGTGAGACTAGGTAACACAAGGGACAGTAGATGACTATGGTGAGACTAGATAACACAAGGGACAGTAGATGACTATGGTGAGACTAGGTAACACAAGGGACAGTTGACACATTTGGTGTACAGTATAGGTTGGATGGAGGATAGTACAGACTGACAGATTGACGGAGGGATGGAAGGAAGGGTAGAAAATAAAACAAAGAGCATTATCCTACTGCTGCGGGTACCAGGGCGGGGGCCAGGGGGGCGGGGGGCCCGGTGCCGAGGTGCCCACACACCTGGCTTGCTCGGCTTGATGCCCATAGGCTGGAAGCCCGTGGTCAGGATGGACGAGTCCGCTACGTCAGCGTCCAGACCCTCCTTCTTACGGCGGTAGACCAGGACCACCACGATGAGGATGAGGGTCAGACAGAGAGCTACGGCTACAATACCCACATACAGGGCCACATCCTCAACTCCATTGGCAGCTAGAGAGAGAGAGAGAGAGAGATTGTTAGTGTCAGAGGGAGGGGCACAGCAATCATGCCAACGTACAGAGCCATGTCCTCACTCACAGCTAGAGAAAGAGAGAGAGAGAGAGCGGGGAGAAGAGAGAAAGAGAGAGAGAGAGCAGGGTGAAGGGAGAAAGAGAGAGAGAGAGCAGGGTGAATGGAGAAAGAGAGAGAGCAGGGTGAAGGGAGAAAGTGAGAGAGAGAGCAGGGTGAAGGGAGAAAGAGAGAGAGCAGGGTGAAGGGAGAAAGAGGGAGAGAGCAGGGTGAAGGGAGAAAGAGAGAGAGAGAGCAGGGTGAAGGGAGAAAGAGAGAGAGAGAGCAGGGTAAAGGGAGAAAGAGAGAGAGCAGGGTGAAGGGAGAAAGAGAGAGAGAGAGCAGGGTGAAGGGAGAAAGAGAGAGAGAGCAGGGTGAAGGGAGAAAGAGAGAGAGAGCAGGGTGAAGGGAGAAAGAGAGGGAGAGAGGAATGGTGGGATACAAAAAATAGACCATTTAACTGTCGGAATTGACCTAGGTCTGTCAAACAGTAAGTACTACACGAGTTAGAACTCTGTTCTCATCTGATCCTCAACCAGTTAGAACTCTGTTCTCATCTGATCCTCCAACCAGTTAGAACTCTGTTCTCATCTGATCCTCAACCAGTTAGAACTCTGTTCTCATCTGATCCTCAACCAGTTAGAACTCTGTTCTCATCTGATCCTCCAACCAGTTAGAACTCTGTTCTCATCTGATCCTCAACCAGTTAGAACTCTGTTCTCATCTGATCCTCCAACCAGTTAGAACTCTGTTCTCATCTGATCCTCATTAGAACTCTGTTCTCATCTGATCCTCCAACCAATTAGAACTCTGTTCTCATCTGATCCTCAACCAGTTAGAACTCTGTTCTCATCTGATCCTCAACCAGTTAGAACTCTGTTCTCATCTGATCCTCAACCAGTTAGAACTCTGTTCCCATCTGATCCTCAACCAGTTAGAACTCTGTTCTCATCTGATCCTCAACCAGTTAGAACTCTGTTCCCATCTGATCCTCAACCAGTTAGAACTCTGTTCTCATCTGATCCTCAACCAGTTAGAACTCTGTTCTCATCTGATCCTCAACCAGTTAGAACTCTGTTCTCATCTGATCCTCAACCAGTTAGAACTCTGTTCCCATCTGATCCTCAACCAGTTAGAACTCTGTTCTCATCTGATCCTCCAACCAGTTAGAACTCTGTTCTCATCTGATCCTCAACCAGTTAGAACTCTGTTCTCATCTGATCCTCATTAGAACTCTGTTCCCATCTGATCCTCAACCAGTTAGAACTCTGTTCTCATCTGATCCTCCAACCAGTTAGAACTCTGTTCTCATCTGATCCTCAACCAGTTAGAACTCTGTTCTCATCTGATCCTCAACCAGTTAGAACTCTGTTCTCATCTGATCCTCAACCAGTTAGAACTCTGTTCTCATCTGATCCTCAACCAGTTAGAACTCTGTTCTCATCTGATCCTCCAACCAGTTAGAACTCTGTTCTCATCTGATCCTCAACCAGTTAGAACTCTGTTCTCATCTGATCCTCAACCAGTTAGAACTCTGTTCTCATCTGATCCTCCAACCAGTTAGAACTCTGTTCTCATCTGATCCTCAACCAGTTAGAACTCTGTTCTCATCTGATCCTCAACCAGTTAGAACTCTGTTCTCATCTGATCCTCAACCAGTTAGAACTCTGTTCTCATCTGATCCTCAACCAGTTAGAACTCTGTTCTCATCTGATCCTCCAACCAGTTAGAACTCTGTTCTCATCTGATCCTCAACCAGTTAGAACTCTGTTCCCATCTGATCCTCAACCAGTTAGAACTCTGTTCTCATCTGATCCTCCAACCAGTTAGAACTCTGTTCTCATCTGATCCTCAACCAGTTAGAACTCTGTTCTCATCTGATCCTCCAACCAGTTAGAACTCTGTTCTCATCTGATCCTCAACCAGTTAGAACTCTGTTCTCATCTGATCCTCAACCAGTTAGAACTCTGTTCTCATCTGATCCTCCAACCAGTTAGAACTCTGTTCCCATCTGATCCTCAACCAGTTAGAAC
>NC_068424.1:83910871-83918371 GCF_023373465.1 Oncorhynchus keta
ACACTGACAGAGACCTAACATACATACTGATAGAGACCTAACACTCAGACACACTGATAGAGACCTAACAGACACACTGATAGAGACCTAACAGACATACTGACAGAGACCTAACATACATACTGATAGAGACCTAACACTCAGACACACTGATAGAGACCTAACAGACACACTGATAGAGACCTAACAGACACACTGACAGAGACCTAACAGACTCACTGATAGAGACCTAACAGACACACTGATAGAGACCTAACAGACATACTGATAGAGACCTAACTGACACACTGATAGAGACCTAACACTCAGACACACTGACAGAGACCTAACAGACATACTGATAGAGACCTAACACTCAGACATACTGACAGAGACCTAACAGACACACTGATAGGGCCATAACAGACACACTGATAGAGACCTAACAGACATACTGATAGAGACCTAACAGACACACTGATAGAGACCTAACATACACACTGATAGAGACCTAACATACACACTGATAGAGACCTAACAGACACACTGAAAGAGACCTAACACTCAGACATACTGATAGGGACCTAACAGACACAATGATAGGGACCTAACAGACACACTGATAGGGAACCATACCCGGCCAAACAAAGAAATAGAAAAACTAGAATTCCCACCCAAATCACACCCCAACCTAACCAAATAGAGAAATAAAAAGGCTCTCTTCAGTCAGGGCGTGACACATAGATTGTGGATTTCATCAATGTAAATGTCTGCATCATTTATAATCCCCCATATATATATAAATATGGTGTGTGTGTGTGTCAATTGTATATATATATTTATATTTATATATGTATCTATATTTATATATGTATTTATATTTATACATGTATTTATATTTATATTTATATATTTATTAATGTATGTATTTATATTTATATATATATTTATATATGTATTTATATTTATATATATATTTATATATGTATATATAGTTATATTTATATATATATTTATATATGTATTTATATTTATATATATATTTATATTTGTATTTATATTTATATATGTATTTATATTTATATATGTAGTTATATTTATATATATATTTATATTTATATATGTATTTATATTTATATATGTATTTATATTTATATATATATTTATATTTATATATGTATTTATGTATGTATTTATATTTATATATGTATTTATATATGTATTTATATTTATATATGTATTTATATTTATGTATATATTTATATATGTATTTATATTTATGTATGTATTTATATTTATATATGTATTTATATTTATATATATATTTATATATGTATATATATTTATATATATATTTATATTTATATATGTATTTATATTTATGTATGTATTTATATTTATATATGTATTTATATTTATATTTATACATGTATTTATATTAATATATGTATTTATATTTATATGTATTTATATTTACATATGTATTTATATTTATATTTATATGTATTTATATATGTATTTATATATGTATTTATATTTATATATATATTTATAGTTATATATGTATTTATATTTATATTTATATGTATTTATATATGTATTTATATTTATATTTATACATGTATTTATATTTATATGTATTTATATATGTATTTATATTTATATTTATATGTATGTATATATATATTTATATATATATTTATATGTATTTATATTTATATATGTATTTATATTTATATATATATTTATGTATGTATTTATATTTATATATGTATTTATATTTATATATGTATTTATATTTATATATATATATTTATATTTATGTATGTATTTATATGTATATTTATACATGTATTTATATTTATATGTATTTATATATGTATTTATATTTATATTTATACATGTATTTATATTTATATGTATTTATATATGTATTTATATTTATATTTATATGTATGTATATATATATTTATATATATATTTATATGTATTTATATTTATATATGTATTTATATTTATATTTATATGTATTTATATATGTATTTATATTTATATTTATACATGTATTTATATTTATATGTATTTATATATGTATTTATATTTATATTTATATGTATGTATATATATATTTATATATATATTTATATGTATTTATATTTATATATGTATTTATATTTATATATGTATTTATATTTATACATATATTTATATTTATATATATACAGTGGGGCAAAAAATTATTTAGTCAGCCACCAATTGTGCAAGTAATTTTCATCATAGGTACATTTCAACTATGACAGACAAAATGAGAAAAAAATCCAGAAAATCACATTGTAGGATTTTTAATGAATTTATTTGCAAATTATGGTGGAAAATAATTATTTGGTTACCTACAAACAAGCAAGATTTCTGGCTCTCACAGACCTGTCACTTCTTCTTGAAGAGACTCCTCTGTCCTCCACTCGTTACCTGTATTAATGGCACTTGTTTGAACTTGTTATCAGTATAAAATGCACCTGTCCACAACCTCAAACAGTCACACTCCAAACTCCACTATGTCCAAGACCAAAGAACTGTCAAAGGACACCAGAAACAAAATTGTAATTATCTTTTAAATTTTCTCATGATTTGGTTGGGCCTAATTGTGTTTCTGTCCTGGAGCTCTGTGGGGTCTGTGTTTGTGAACAGAGCCCCAGGACCAGCTTGCTTAGGGGACTCTTCTCCAGGTTCATCTCTCTGTAGGTGATGGCATTGTTATGGAAGGTTTGGGAATCGCTTCCTTTTAGGTGGTTGTAGAATTAAATGTCTATTTTCTGAATTTGAATAATTCGTGCAAATCATTCCATTTCTGCATTATTTGGTGTTTTACGTTGGAGGATGTTTTAATCATGCAGAATGTCCATTTTTGCTGGTGAACGGACCCCAGACCTCACAACCATAAAGGGCAACAGGTTCTATAACTGATTCGAGTACTTTTAGCCCGATACTAATGTTACATTTTATGTTCCTTTTGATGGCGTAGAAGGCCTTGCCTTATCTCTCAGGTTGTTCACAGCTTTGTGGAAGTTACCTGTGGCGCTGATGTTTAGGCCGAGGTAGGTATAGCTTTTTTGTGCGCTCTTGGGCAACGGTGTCTAGATGGAATTTGTATTTGTGTTGTCCTGGCAACTGGACCTTTTTTGGAACACCGTTATTTTGGTCTTACTGAGACTTACTGTCAGGGCCCAGGTCTGTCAGGGCCCAGCCCTGGCAGGGCCCAGGTCTGGCGGAATCTGTGGAGAAGATCTAGGTGCTGCTGTAGGCCCTCCTTGGTTGGGGACAGAAGCACCAGATCATCAGCAAACAGTAGACATTTGACTTCAGATTCTAGTAAGGTTGAGGCCGGGTGCTGCAGACTGTTCTAGTGCCCTCGCCAAGTCGTTGATATATATATTGAAGAGGGTGGGGCTCAAGATGCATCCCTGTCTCACCCCACAGCCCAGCGGAAAGAAATGTATGTTTTTTTTAAATAATGTTGTATGTTTTCCTCCCAACAGGCCCTCATGCCAAATTGAGTCAAAAGCTTTTTTGAAATCAACATTGTTTTTATTTTGTTTTGTTTGTTTGTCAAAGGGTGAATACCTGGTCTCTCTCTCTCTCTCTCTCTCTCTCTCTCTCTCTCTCTCTCTCTCTCCTCTCTCTCTCTCTCTCTCCCTCTCTCCTTCTCTCTCCCTCTCTCTACCCCCTCTCTCTCTCTCTCTCCTCTCTCTCTCTCTACCTCTCTCTCTCTCTCCCTCTCCTCTCTCTCTCTCTCTCTCTCTCTACTCTCTCTCTCTCTCCCCCAAAATCAAATCAAATCAAATTTTATTTGTCACATACACATGGTTAGCAGATGTTAAATGCGAGTCTAGCGAAATGCTTGTGCTTCTAGTTCCGACAATGCAGTGATAACCAACAAGTAATCTAACTAACAATTCCAAAACTACTGTCTTATACACAGTGTAAGGGGATAAGGAATATGTACATAACTCTGATGGTACAGAGCAGCATACAGTAGATGGTATCGAGTACAGTATATACATATGAGATGAGTGTGTAGACAAAGTAAACAAAGTGGCCACCTCTCTCTCTCTCTATCTCTCTCTCTCTCTATTCAAAAGAAAAAAAACACTTCAAATGTCTCTCTCCCTCCTCCTATAATTGTTTAGTGTGGAAAAATACCTTTTGACATACAGCTGTCGTTATGAGAAATGGCAGAATATTTATTTTGTATTCAAAATGACACCTAAAGCAGCACTGGGTTCTAACAGAGCTAGATCACAGGTCTCCTGACATAATGTCAACGTCTCTACGATTGGTGTGAGATTAACAGGTGACTAACAGGTAAAACATATGTTCTTGGATTGACTTCATAGCGTCTCATATGAAGAGATTAACTTTATGATGTGAGCAGATTTATGGTCTTATATAAAGGTCCTTTTTAAAAAAAATCCTGATCTCTAAGATTTTGTTCAGTTGGCTAATGCATTCAGGACAGCGGGGTTTGAACCCAGTCAGTAACGAGCGTAAGGAAAAGCAGAGCAATCAGATATGACATTCAAACTCCAAAGAACCAAAGGGATGCTGTGATTGACAGCTAAAGATGAAGTCAGATAAGACAACATCTCTCTGCAAGGAGACTGGGCTCTAGCTCTGTTGATCGGATAGATGTGGCCAACTAGGTCTCTTCTGATTGGGTAGATTGGGCTAATTAGCTCTGCTGATTGGATATAACACAGCTTTAGATCTGTCTGATATTGTTTGTTTATCTGATGTCAGGGCCAAAGGCACCTTCCTTTCGGACCTCTGATGCACTCATTATCCCCTGCTGTCTCCACCTCCCTCCGTCCATCCCGCTATCTCTCCCTCCCTCCGTCCATCCCGCTATCTCTCCCTCCCTCCATCCATCCCGCTATCTCTCCCTCCCTCCCTCCGTCCATCCCGCTATCTCTCCCTCCCTCCGTCCACCCCTTTGTCCAGGCATTCACCCCCCCCCGGCTCACCCTCCGCTGACACAATTGGGTAGAAACTCTCCCGGTGACCTCCCTCTCGCTCTCTCTCCCTCTCTCTATATTTCTCTCTCTCTCTACCTCCCTTCCTCCCTCTTGCTCTCTCTCTCTACCTCCTTCCCACTCTCTCTATTTCTCTACCTACCGTCTCTCTCTCTCTCTACCGCTCTCTCTCTCTTACCTCTCTCTCTCTCCCAGTGACCTCTCACTCTCTATCTCTCTTACTTTCCTCAGTCCAGTTCTTCAAATTTCCTCTCTCTCCCTCTCTCTATATTTCTCTCTCTCTCTACCTCCTTCCCACTCTCTCTCTTTCTCTACCTACCTTCTCTCTCTCTCTCTACCTCCCTCCCTCTCTCTCTACCGCTCTCTCTCTCTACCTCTCTCTCTCTCCCAGTGACCCCTCACTCTCTATTTCTCTTACTTTCCTCAGTCCAGTTCTTCAAATTTCCTCTCTCTCCCTCTCTCTCTACCTCCTTCCCACTCTCTCTCTTTCTCTACCTACCTTCTCTCTCTCTCTCTCTACCTCCCTCCCTCTCTCTCTACCGCTCTCTCTCTCTACCTCTCTCTCTCCCAGTGACCAATCACTCTCTATCTCTCTTACTTTCCTCAGTCCAGTTCTTCAAATTTCCTCTCTCTCCCTCGCTCTACCCCTCTCTCTCTAGTTCTCAATTTAAATTTAAGGGGATTTATTGTCATGGGAAACATATATTTACATTGCCAAAGCAAGTAAAATAGATAATAAAGAAAAGTGAAATAAACAATACAAAATGAACAATAAACATCACACTCATAAAAGGGGACTCTTCTCCAGGATCATCTCTCTGGTACATCTCATTACAAATGTCATATTATGTCTCTCTCTCTCTCTCTCTCTCTCTCTCTCTCTCTCTCTCTCTCTCTCTCTCTCTCTCTCTCTCTCTCTCTCTCTCTCTCTCTCTCTCTACCTCTACCTCTCTCTCTCTCTCTCTCTCTCTCTCTCTCTCTCTCTCTCTCTCTCTCTCTCTCTCTCTCTCTCTCTCTCTCTCTCTCTCTCTCTCTCCTTAGACTGTTTACTACCTGTCCTCTCCCTCCTATGCCCATGTTGATAAATAAAAGGGATGCCTCCTGCTGAGCCTCCACTACTCTATAGTATACTAGAGTCATGAATCATCCCATGGCCAGCACTCGTCTCCCCCCACAAGATGAATACGGTTGCAGTTCTTAAAGGTCAGAGAAATATGGCTAGTAAAACCCAGCTGTTCTTAAAGGGATACTTCAGGATTTTGGCAATGAAGCCCTTTATCTACTTCCCCAGAGTCTGATGAATTTGTGTACAACACGTCTCTGCATGTAGTGTCACAAAGCGACAATCAGCTGTTAAAAACAACGACAAGGCATATTTTTATGTTTGAGTAAAAAGCAAGGGGACGGGGGAAAACTAACCACTCTCAAATCCAAAGACAGAACTATGGATGCAAGGTGATGATGACAAAATTATAGTTTTTTGAGGCTATACAGTGTTTGTTTATATTTATGTATATATTGTTTATATTTATTTATATATTGTTTATATGTATTTATATATTGTTTATATTTATTTATATATTGTTTATATTTATGTATATATTGTTTATATATTGTTTATATTGATGTATATATTGTTTATATATTGTTTATATTTATTTATATATTTTTTATATTTATGTATATATTGTTTATATATTGTTTATATTTATGTATATATTGTTTATATATTGTTTATATTTATGTATATATTGTTTATATTTATTTATATATTGTTTATATTTATTTATATATTGTTTATATTTATATATTGTTTATATTTATATATTGTTTATATTTATTTATATATTTTTTATATGTATATTTATATTGTTTATATTTATTTATATATTGTTTATATTTATTTATATATTGTTTATTTATTTCTCTAATTGTTTATATTTGTTTATCTATTGTTTATGATTCTTATACATGGATTTATTCAGGGATATTTAGGGACCAATATACAGGCAGTTAGGAAAGCAAAGGCTAGCTTTATCAAACAGAAATTTGCATCCTGTAGCACAAATTCCCAAAAGGTTCTGGGACACTGTAAAGTCCATGGAGAATAAGAGCAGCTCCTCTCAGCTGCCCACTACACTGATGTTAGGAAACACTGTCACCACTGATAAATCCGCTATAATTGAGAATTTCAATAAGCATTTTTCTATGGCTGGCCATGCTTTCCACCTGGCTACCCCTTCCCCGGTCAACAGCCCAGCACCCTCCACAGCAACCTGCCAAAGCCCCCACCATTTCTCCTTCACCCAAATCCAGATACAGTGCCTTGCGAAAGTATTCGGCCCCCTTGAACTTTGCGACCTTTTGCCACATTTCAGGCTTCAAACATAAAGATATAAAACTGTATTTTTTGTGTGAAGAATCAACAACAAGTGGGACACAATCATGAAGTGGAACGACATTTATTGGATATTTCAAACTTTTTTAACAA
>NC_068424.1:83923371-83980871 GCF_023373465.1 Oncorhynchus keta
CTCATCCCATTCCTCTACTAGATTGTGTGTATGAGGTTTTGTTTTGGAATTGTTAGATATTACCTGTTAGATGCTGCTACACTGTCAGATCTAGTAGCATAAGCATTTCGCTACACTCGCAATAACATCTGCTAACCATGTGTATGTGACCAATACAAAGCTTCATAGAGGAGATGAGAGATTGAAAAACAGCAAAGCTTCATAGAGGAGATGGATGCTCGCACGCTGGGCTAAGGTCACTGGCAGGTGAGTTAGGTGAGCAACAGAGCTTCATAGAGGAGATGGATGCTAGCATGCTGGGCTAAGGTCACTGGCAGGTGAGCTACTTTATAAACATACACCACCTATAAAAGTAGAGTTACTGCTGCACCCCCATCCACATCGACGGGACTGCAGTGGAGAAGGTGGAAAGTTTCAGGTTCCTCTGCGTACACATCACTGACAAACTGAAATGGTCCACCGACACAGACAGTGTGGGTGAAGAAGGCGCAACACCACCTCTTTAACCTCAGGAGGCTGAAGAAATTTGTCTTGTCACCTAAAACCCTGACAAACCTTTACAGATGCACAATCGAGAGCGTCCTGTCGGGTTGTATTGCCGCCTGGTACGGCAACTTCATCGCCCACAACCGCGGGCTCTCCAAAGGGTGATGAGGTCTGCACAACGCATCACTGGGGGCAAACTTTATAGAGGAGATGGATGCTAGCACGCTGGGCTAAGATCACTAGCAGTTGAGCTAGGTGAGCAGCAGAGCTTTATTTTTTTTAATATATATATATTTTTTTACCTTTATTTAACTAGGCAAGTCAGTTAATAAGAACACATTCTTATTTTCAATGACGGCCTAGGAACAGTGGGTTAACTGGTGCAGAAGGACCAGAACGACAGATTTGTACCTTGTCAGCTCGGGGATTCGAACTTGCATCCTTCCGGTTACCAGTCCAACGCTCTAAACACTAGGCTACCCTGCCACCCCAACGGAGCTGGATGCTAGCACGCTGGGCTAATGTCACTAGCAGGTGAGCTAGGTGAGCAGCAGAGCTTTATAGAGGAGATGGATGCTAGCACGCTGGGCTAATGTCACTAGCAGGTGAGCTAGGTGAGCAGCAGAGCTTTAAAAATCCTAGAATGTGATTTTCTGGATTTTTTTTTCTCATTTTGTCCGTCATAGTTGAAGTGTACCTATGATGAAAATTACAGGACTCTCTCATCTTTTTTAAGGGGGAGAACTTGCACAATTGGTGGCTGAATAAATACTTTTTTGCCCCACTGTAGCCCAGCTATTGAGAGAGGCCGCCGAAGGCAGACCTGGCTCTCAAGAGAAGACAGGCTATGTGAACACTGCCCACAAAATGAGGTGGAAACTGACCTGCACTTCCAAACCTCCTGCCAAATGACCATATTAGAGACACTATATTTCCCTTAGATTATTCAGACCCACAAATTATTGGAAAACAAATCCAATTTTGATAAACTCCCATATCTATTTGGTGAAATACCACCAAAAGGAATGGAACGCGAGGTGGTATGGAGACTGAATGTCTGAGTGGAGTACATTAACCCAGTAGGGGAGGGGAGAGGAGGCAGGTCTGTAATATCTCTGCTATATTCATCCATTTGATTGGGTATCTCTGCTATAATCATCAATTTGATTGGGTGACAAGACATTTACTAATTTTCTAAAAAGTTGCATGACTCAGACTGTAGTTTAGAATTGATGTTCAAAATGACTCTTCACACAAACCAATGAAAGCACAACATTAACCCAGTATGGGAGAGTAGAATGAATGAAAGCACAACATTAACCCAGTATGGGAGAGTAGAATGAATGAAAGCACAACATTAACCCAGTATGGGAGAGTAGAATGAATGAAAGCACGACATTAACCCAGTATGGGAGAGTAGAATGAATGAAAGCACAACATTTAGTATGGGAAGTAGAATGAATGAAAGCACTACATTAACTCAGAGTAGAATGAATGAAAGTTACATTAACCCAGTATGATGTAGAAAATGAAAGCACTACATTAACCCAGTATGGGAGAGTAGAATGAATGAAAGCACAACATTAACCCAGTATGGGAGAGTAGAATGAATGAAAGCACTACATTAACCCAGTATGGGAGAGTAGAATGAATGAAAGCACAACATTAACCCAGTATGGGAGAGTAGAATGAATGAAAGCACAACATTAACCCAGTATGGGAGAGTAGAATGAATGAAAGCACAACATTAACCCAGTATGGGAGAGTAGAATGAATGAAAGCACAACATTAACCCAGTATGGGAGAGTAGAATGAATGAAAGCACAACATTAACCCAGTATGGGAGAGTAGAATGAATGAAAGCACGACATTAACCCAGTATGGGAGAGTAGAATGAATGAAAGCACAACATTAACCCAGTATGGGAGAGTAGAATGAATGAAAGCACAACATTAACCCAGTATGGGAGAGTAGAATGAATGAAAGCACAACATTAACCCAGTATGGGAGAGTAGAATGAATGAAAGCACAACATTAACCCAGTATGGGAGAGTAGAATGAATGAAAGCACTACATTAACCCAGTATGGGAGAGTAGAATGAATGAAAGCACAACAACATGTCATTCATTCATTATATTATACACTGAACCAGACAAGGGCATGGATTCATTCTGGCCTCCTGTCTAATCGTCTCCCAGTCTACCCATGTAGTCAGTAGTAGACTGAACCAGACAAGGTAATGGATTCATTCTGGCCTCCTGTCTAATCGTCTCCCAGTCTACCCATGTAGTCAGTAGTACACTGAACCAGACAAGGTCATGGTACTAATGGCAGTGAATGTATCCCAAATTACACACTATTCCCTACACACTCTCAGAAACAAAAAGCAGGCATGTAGTTCTTTCCAAAGACCAAAATCACCCTCTGTTGGCCTCATGGCTGGAATGGTATTCATAGTTTTCATAAAGAGTACCTGTCCTCAGACGGACAAAGCAGAACCAGCAGAGATGTGATAGAGGTCAAGCCCCGGTCTCTCCCTGATCTACAGACCGGACATTCAGTTGGTTCTGGCCTCTCCCCTCAGTCTCCCACTGCACCATAAATTACACCCTATTCCCTTAGAAACAAAAAGCAGGCATGAAGTTCTTTCCAAAGACCAAAATCACCCTCTGTTGGCCTCATGGCTGGAATGGTATTCCCTATATACTGTAGTGCACTATAAATTACACCCTATTCCCTATATACTGTAGTGCACTATAAATTACACCCTATTCCCTATATACTGAAGTGCACTATAAATTACACCCTATTCCCTATATAGTGGTCCTTCTGTAGCTCAGTTGGTAGAGCATGGCGCTTGTAACGCCAGGGTAGTGGGTTCGATTCCCGGGACCACCCATACGTAGAATGTATGCACACATGACTGTAAGTCGCTTTGGATAAAAGCGTCTGCTAAATGGCATATATATACTGTAGTGCACTATAAATGACACCCTATTCCCTATATACTGTAGTGCACTATAAATGACACCCTATTCCCTATATATTGTAGTGCACTATAAATGACACCCTATTCCCTATATACTGTAGTGCACTATAAATTACACCCTATTCCCTATATATTGTAGTGCACTATAAATTACACCCTATTCCGTATATACTGTAGTGCACTATAAATTACACCCTATTCCCTATATACTGTAGTGCACTATAAATTACACCCTATTCCCTATATACTGTAGTGCACTATAAATTACACCCTATTCCCTATATACTGTAGTGCACTATAAATTACACCCTATTCCCTATATACTATAGTGCACTATAAATGACACCCTATTCCTGATAAAGCTCTGGTCAAAGCAAAAATAGTGCTACTATATAGGGGGTAGGGTGCCATTTGGGACACAGACCTCAGTCCCCTCTGTCTCACTACACTGCCAACACATGCCACAATGCAATTTGTGTTACAGTGCCCTTAGGGTTGGAATTACATGGAGACTCTTGGGGGGGCTGGAGAGGTCCAAACAAGTCTAGTCTGAATTGCGTTTAATCTCCTTAAAGCCTACGGAGGTCTGCTCTGTCTGCTTTGTTATAGGAGCACCTTGAAGCCTACGGAGGCTCTGCTCTGTCTGCTTTGTTATAGGAGCACCTTGAAGCCTACGGAGGCTCTGCTCTGTCTGCTTTGTTATAGGAGCACCTTGAAGCCTACGGAGGTCTGCTCTGTCTGCTTTGTTATAGGAGCACCTTAAAGCCTACGGAGGTCTGCTCTGTCTGCTTTGTTATAGGAGCACCTTAAAGCCTACGGAGGCTCTGCTCTGTCTGCTTTGTTATAGGAGCACCTTAAAGCCTACGGAGGTCTGCTCTGTCTGCTTTGTTATAGGAGCACCTTAAAGCCTACGGAGGCTCTGCTCTGTCTGCTTTGTTATAGGAGCACCTTAAAGCCTACGGAGGTCTGCTCTGTCTGCTTTGTTATAGGAGCACCTTAAAGCCTACGGAGGTCTGCTCTGTCTGCTTTGTTATAGGAGCACCTTGAAGCCTACGGAGGCTCTGCTCTGTCTGCTTTGTTATAGGAGCACCTTAAAGCCTACGGAGGTCTGCTCTGTCTGCTTTGTTATAGGAGCACCTTAAAGCTTACGGAGGTCTGCTCTGTCTGCTTTGTTATAGGAGCACCTTAAAGCCTACGGAGGTCTGCTCTGTCTGCTTTGTTATAGGAGCACCTTGAAGCCTACGGAGGCTCTGCTCTGTCTGCTTTGTTATAGGAGCACCTTAAAGCCTACGGAGGCTCTGCTCTGTCTGCTTTGTTATAGGAGCACCTTGAAGCCTACGGAGGCTCTGCTCTGTCTGCTTTGTTATAGGAGCACCTTGAAGCCTACGGAGGTCTGCTCTGTCTGCTTTGTTATAGGAGCACCTTAAAGCCTACGGAGGTCTGCTCTGTCTGCTTTGTTATAGGAGCACCTTAAAGCCTACGGAGGCTCTGCTCTGTCTGCTTTGTTATAGGAGCACCTTAAAGCCTACGGAGGTCTGCTCTGTCTGCTTTGTTATAGGAGCACCTTAAAGCCTACGGAGGCTCTGCTCTGTCTGCTTTGTTATAGGAGCACCTTGAAGCCTACGGAGGCTCTGCTCTGTCTGCTTTGTTATAGGAGCACCTTGCAAATACTTCGGAGGTCTGCTCTGTCTGCTTTGTTATAGGAGCAAATCCACTCTGCTCTGTCTGCTTTGTTATAGGAGCATCCTCCTGCCTACGGAGGTCTGCTCTGTTTGCTGTGGGTTATAGGAGCACCTCTAAAGTTATATACGGAGGTCTGCTCTGTCTGCTTTGTTATAGGAGCACGTTAGCCTACGTGAGGTCTGCTCTGTCTGCTTTGTTATGAGCACCTTGAGATGCCTACGGAGGCTCTGCTCTGTCTGCTTTGTTATAGGAGCACCAGTAAAGCCTACGGAGGCTCTGCTCTGTCTGCTTTGTTATAGGAGCATTTTCTTAAAGCCTACGGAGGTCTGCTCTGTCTGCTTTGTTATAGGAGCACTCTCTAAAGCCTCTGTCTGCTCTGTCTGCTTTGTTATAGGAGCACCTTAAAGCCTACGGAGGCTCTGCTCTGTCTGCTTTGTTATTGGAGCACCTTGAAGCCTACGGAGGCTCTGCTCTGTCTGCTTTGTTATAGGAGCACCTTGCATTCCCCGGGATACTTCTGAGGTTGAACCCATGAATGCACTGTTTTAATCAGATCAAATCCACCTCTTGTTGCTGTCAGATTCCACATCCTCCTGCTGCTTTTAGTCTCCTACTGTTTCCTGTGGGTTTTTTTTTTAGTCCCCTCTAGGAGCATTAGTTATATTCTGAAGAGGCCGTATTACTTTCACTCCAGCCTGACGTTACCGTGGGTGATGTCTGACTATCTGTGTCCTGGGAGTGATGATGCACTGAGATGTTCTAATGAGATCTCTGATTGGTTGCAGAAGATATGACTCAGGTACTAGGGAGCAGGCACAGTAGAAGCTGGAGTCTGACGGAGGTGGAGGGCTTAGCCTCCCACCACTCTGCCTCCACACATAGGATATTTTCTGGTGGTCAGCACGTCTGCTCTGCCTCCACACTCTCTGCCTCCACATGCTCTCTCTCTCTCTCTCTCTCTCTCTCTCTGTCTCTCTCTGTCTCTGTCTCTGCCTCCTCTGTCTCTGTCTCTGTCTCTGTCTCTGTCTCTGTCTCTGTCTCTGTCTCTGTCTCTGTCTCTGTCTCTGTCTCTGTCTCTGTGCCTCTGTCTCTGCCTCCACACCTCTCTGTCTCTGTCTCCACTCTGCCTCTGTCTCTGTCTCTGTCTCTGTCTCCTGTCTCTCTCTCTGTCTCTGCCTCTCCACTCTGCCTCTCTCTCTGTCTCTGCCTCTCTCACCTCTCTGCCTCCTCTCTCTCTCTCCTCTCTCACTCTCTCTCTCTCTCTGCTCTCCTCTCTCTCTCGCTCTCTGTCTCTGTCTCTGTCTCTGTCTCTGTCTCTGGCTCTCTCTATCCCTCTCTCTCATCCTCCATATTTCTTTATCCCTCTCTTCCTCTCTCCTCCTCTCTCTCTCCATTTCTCCCTCTATCCCTCTGTCTGTTCTTCCCTTCCTCTCCTGCTAACTGGGATCGAAATGACATGTTCTGCTCAGCATCATGCGGCATGTGTGTCTTTCTGTCTGCCTCCACATCGCTCTGCCTCCACACCACTCTGCCTCCACACCACACCACTGTGCCTCCACGTCGCTCTGCCTCCACACCTCTCTGCCTCCACACCACTCTGCCTCCACACCACACAACTGTGCCTCCACGTCGCTCTGCCTCCACACCCTCTGCCTCCACACCACTCTGCCTCCACATCGCTCGCCACTCTGCCTCCCACACTCTGCCTCGCTCTGCCTCCACACCACTCTGCCTCCACACCACAACACTGTGCCTCCACGTCGCTCTGCCTCCACACCTCTCTGCCTCCACACCACTCTGCCTCCACACCACACAACTGTGCCTCCACGTCGCTCTGCCTCCACACCTCTCTGCCTCCACACCACTCTGCCTCCACGCCACTCTGCCTCCACACCCCTCTGCCTCCACACCACTCTGCCTCCAAGCCACTCTGCCTCCACACCACTCTGCCTCCACGCCACTCTGCCTCCACGCCACTCTGCCTCCACGCCACTCTGCCTCCACACCACTCTGCCTCCACACCCCTCTGCCTCCACACCACACAACTGTGCCTCCACGTCGCTCTGCCTCCACACCTCTCTGCCTCCACACCACTCTGCCTCCGCGCCACTCTGCCTCCACATCGCTCTGCCTCCACACCACTCTGCCTCCGCGCCACTCTGCCTCCACATCGCTCTGCCTCCACACCACTCTGCCTCCACACCACAACACTGTGCCTCCACGTCGCTCTGCCTCCACACCTCTCTGCCTCCACACCACTCTGCCTCCACACCACACAACTGTGCCTCCACGTCGCTCTGCCTCCACACCTCTCTGCCTCCACACCACTCTGCCTCCACGCCACTCTGCCTCCACACCCCTCTGCCTCCACACCACTCTGCCTCCAAGCCACTCTGCCTCCACACCACTCTGCCTCCACGCCACTCTGCCTCCACGCCACTCTGCCTCCACACCACTCTGCCTCCACACCCCTCTGCCTCCACACCACACAACTGTGCCTCCACGTCGCTCTGCCTCCACACCTCTCTGCCTCCACACCACTCTGCCTCCGCGCCACTCTGCCTCCACATCGCTCTGCCTCCACACCACTCTGCCTCCGCGCCACTCTGCCTCCACATCGCTCTGCCTCCACACCACTCTGCCTCCACACCACAACACTGTGCCTCCACGTCGCTCTGCCTCCACACCTCTCTGCCTCCACACCACTCTGCCTCCACACCTCTCTGCCTCCACACCACTCTGCCTCCACACCACTCTGCCTCCACGCCACTCTGCCTCCACGCCACTCTGCCTCCACACCACTCTGCCTCCACGCCACTCTGCCTCCACACCACTCTGCCTCCACACCACTCTGCCTCCACACCACTCTGCCTCCACATCACTCTGCCTCCACACCACTCTGCCTCTGCCTCCACACCACTCTGCCTCCACACCCCTCTGCCTCCACGCCACTCTGCCTCCACACCCCTCTGCCTCCACACCCCTCTGCCTCCACACCACTCTGCCTCCACGCCACTCTGCCTCCACACCCCTCTGCCTCCACGCCACTCTGCCTCCACGCCACTCTGCCTCCACACCACTGCCTCCACACCACTCTGCCTCCACGCCACTCTGCCTCCACGCCACTCTGCCTCCACACCACTCTGCCTCCACACCACTCTGCCTCCACACCACCCTGCCTCCACGCCACTCTGCCTCCACGCCACTCTGCCTCCACGCCACTCTGCCTCCACGCCACTCTGCCTCCACACCACTCTGCCTCCACGCCACTCTGCCTCCACGCCACTCTGCCTCCACGCCACTCTGCCTCCACACCACTCTGCCTCCACGCCACTCTGCCTCCACACCACGCCACTCTGCCTCCACGCCACTCTGCCTCCACGCCGCTCTGCCTCCACACCACTGCCTACACACCACTCTGCCTCCACACCACTCTGCCTCCACACCACTCTGCCTCCACGCCACTCTGCCTCCACGCCACTCTGCCTCCACGCCACTCTGCCTCCACACCACTCTGCCTCCACACCACTCTGCCTCCACACCACTCTGCCTCCACGCCACTCTGCCTCCACGCCACTCTGCCTCCACGCCACTCTGCCTCCACACCACTCTGCCTCCACACCACTCTGCCTCCACACCACTCTGCCTCCACATCACTCTGCCTCCACACCACTCTGCCTCTGCCTCCACACCACTCTGCCTCCACACCCCTCTGCCTCCACGCCGCTCTGCCTCCACACCACTCTGCCTCCACACCCCTCTGCCTCCACGCCGCTCTGCCTCCACACCCCTCTGCCTCCACACCACTCTGCCTCCACACCACTCTGCCTCCACACCACCCTGCCTCCACGCCACTCTGCCTCCACGCCACTCTGCCTCCACGCCGCTCTGCCTCCACACCACTGCCTACACACCACTCTGCCTCCACACCACTCTGCCTCCACACCCCTCTGCCTCCACACAACTCTGCCTCCACACAACTCTGCCTCCACACAGGAATCAAAGATGTGTAAACTCTGGTGTGTAAACTCTGGTGTGTAAACTCGGGTGTGTAAACTGGGGTGTGTAAACTGGGGTGTGTAAACTCGGGTGTGTAAACTCGGGTGTGTAAACTCTGGTGTGTAAACTCAGGTGTGTAAACTCTGATGTGTAAACTCAGGTGTGTAAACTCTGGTGTGTAAACTCTGGTGTGTAAACTCAGGTGTGTAAACTCAGGTGTGTAAACTCTGGTGTGTAAACTCTGGTGTGTAAACTCTGGTGTGTAAACTCAGGTGTGTAAACTCAGGTGTGTAAACTCTGATGTGTAAACTCGGGTGTGTAAACTCTGATGTGTAAACTCGGGTGTGTAAACTCTGATGTGTAAACTCGGGTGTGTAAACTCTGATGTGTAAACTCGGGTGTGTAAACTCTGATGTGTAAACTCGGGTGTGTAAACTCTGATGTGTAAACTCGGGTGTGTAAACTCTGATGTGTAAACTCGGGTGTGTAAACTCTGATGTGTAAACTCGGGTGTGTAAACTCGGGTGTGTAAAATCGGGTGTGTAAACTCGGGTGTGCTGTCTGCTATAATTCACCTTTTTATTTCCAATATTTACTACATGACTATAGAACCAAACAATAACAGATGCAGTACGGTAGCCTGCTCGGACACTTCGAACGACTAGCGATTATTACTGAGCCCCAACTGGCTCCCTATTCCCTATATAGTGCACTACTTTAGACCAGAGCCCTATTCCCTATATAGTGCACTACTTTAGATCAGGGCCCTATTCCCTATATAGTGCACTACTTTAGACCAGAGCCCTATTCTGTAGCCTATATAGTGCACTACATATATTATTATATTATTATATAGTGCACTACTTTAGACCAGGACTCTATTCCCTATATAGGGCACTACTTTAGATCAGGGCCCTATTCCCTATATAGTGCACTACTTTAGACCAGAGCCCTATTCCCTATATAGTGCACTACTTTAGATCAGGGCCCTATTCCCTATATAGTGCACTACTTTAGACCAGAGCCCTATTCCCTATATAGTGCACTACTTTAGACCAGGACTCTATTCCCTATATAGGGCACTACTTTAGACCAGAGCCCTATTCCCTATATAGTGCACTACTTTAGACCAGGGCCCTATTCCCTATATAGTGCACTACTTTAGACCAGAGCCCTATTCCCTATGTAGTGCACTACTTTAGACCAGAGCCCTATTCCCTATAGAGTGCACTACTTTAGACCAGAGCACTATTCCCTATATAGTGCACTACTTTAGACCAGAGCCCTATGGAACCCTATTCCCTATATAGTGGTACTACTTTAGACCAGGGCCCTATTACCTATATAGTGCACTACTTTAGACCAGAGCCCTAGGGGCTATATAGTGCACTACTTTAGACCAGAGCCCTATTCCCTATATAGTGCACTACTTTAGATCAGAGCCCTATTCCCTATATAGTGCACTACTTTAGACCAGAGCCCTATTCCCTATATAGTGCACTACTTTAGACCAGAGCCCTAGGGGCTATATAGTGCACTACTTTAGATCAGAGCCCTATTCCTATATAGTGCACTACTTTAGACCAGAGCCCTATTCCTACATAGTGCACTACTTTAGACCAGAGCCCTATTCCTATATAGTGCACTACTTTAGATCAGGGCCCTATTCCCTATATAGTGCACTACTTTAGACCAGAGCCCTATTCCCTATGTAGTGCACTACTTTAGACCAGAGCCCTATTCCCTATAGAGTGCACTACTTTAGACCAGAGCACTATTCCCTATATAGTGCACTACTTTAGACCAGAGCCCTATGGAACCCTATTCCCTATATAGTGGTACTACTTTAGACCAGGGCCCTATTTCCCTATATAGTGCACTACTTTAGACCAGACCCCTAGGGGCTATATAGTGCACTACTTTAGACCAGGACTCTATTCCCTATATAGGGCACTACTTTAGACCAGAGCCCTATTCCCTATATAGTGCACTACTTTAGACCAGGGCCCTATTCCCTATATAGTGCACTACTTTAGACCAGAGCCCTATTCCTATGTAGTGCACTACTTTAGACCAGAGCCCTATTCCCTATAGAGTGCACTACTTTAGACCAGAGCACTATTCCCTATATAGTGCACTACTTTAGACCAGAGCCCTATGGAACCCTATTCCCTATATAGTGGTACTACTTTAGACCAGGGCCCTATTACCTATATAGTGCACTACTTTAGACCAGAGCCCTAGGGGCTATATAGTGCACTACTTTAGACCAGAGCCCTATTCCCTATATAGTGCACTACTTTAGATCAGAGCCCTATTCCCTATATAGTGCACTACTTTAGACCAGAGCCCTATTCCCTATATAGTGCACTACTTTAGACCAGAGCCCTAGGGGCTATATAGTGCACTACTTTAGATCAGAGCCCTATTCCCTATATAGTGCACTACTTTAGACCAGAGCCCTATTCCCTACATAGTGCACTACTTTAGACCAGAGCCCTATTCCCTATATAGTGCACTACTTTAGATCAGGGCCCTATTCCCTATATAGTGCACTACTTTAGACCAGAGCCCTATTCCCTATGTAGTGCACTACTTTAGACCAGAGCCCTATTCCCTATAGAGTGCACTACTTTAGACCAGAGCACTATTCCCTATATAGTGCACTACTTTAGACCAGAGCCCTATGGAACCCTATTCCCTATATAGTGGTACTACTTTAGACCAGGGCCCTATTCCCTATATAGTGCACTACTTTAGACCAGAGCCCTAGGGGCTATATAGTGCACTACTTTAGACCAGGACTCTATTCCCTATATAGGGCACTACTTTAGACCAGAGCCCTATTCCCTATATAGTGCACTACTTTAGACCAGGGCCCTATTCCCTATATAGTGCACTACTTTAGACCAGAGCCCTATTCCCTATGTAGTGCACTACTTTAGACCAGAGCCCTATTCCCTATAGAGTGCACTACTTTAGACCAGAGCACTATTCCCTATATAGTGCACTACTTTAGACCAGAGCCCTATGGAACCCTATTCCCTATATAGTGGTACTACTTTAGACCAGGGCCCTATTCCCTATATAGTGCACTACTTTAGACCAGAGCCCTAGGGGCTATATAGTGCACTACTTTAGACCAGAGCCCTATTCCCTATATAGTGCACTACTTTAGATCAGAGCCCTATTCCCTATATAGTGCACTACTTTAGACCAGAGCCCTATTCCCTATATAGTGCACTACTTTAGACCAGAGCCCTAGGGGCTATATAGTGCACTACTTTAGATCAGAGCCCTATTCCCTATATAGTGCACTACTTTAGACCAGAGCCCTATTCCCTACATAGTGCACTACTTTAGACCAGAGCCCTATTCCTATATAGTGCACTACTTTAGATCAGGGCCCTATTCCCTATATAGTGCACTACTTTAGACCAGAGCCCTATTCCCTATGTAGTGCACTACTTTAGACCAGAGCCCTATTCCCTATAGAGTGCACTACTTTAGACCAGAGCACTATTCCCTATATAGTGCACTACTTTAGACCAGAGCCCTATGGAACCCTATTCCCTATATAGTGGTACTACTTTAGACCAGGGCCCTATTCCTATATAGTGCACTACTTTAGACCAGAGCCCTAGGGGCTATATAGTGCACTACTTTAGACCAGAGCCGTATTCCCTATGCACTACTTTGCACTACTTTAGAACCAGAGAGCCCTATTCCCTATATAGTACACTACTTTAGACCAGAGCCCTATTAGACCAGAGCCCTATATAGTGCACTACTTTAGACCAGAGCCCTATTCCCTATATAGTGCACTACTTTAGACTTTAGACCAGGGCCCTATTCCCTATATAGTGCACTACTTTAGTGCCCTACTATATAGTACTTTAGACCAGGGCCCTAGGGGCTATATAGTGAATAGTGTACCATTTGGGATACAAGCAGGGACATGGTTTCTACTACACAGACTGCAGGGAGGAGAAACATGGATGTGTAGAGACTGATGACACCATTTTACTCAACTCAATCTGATCACAGACCAACAACCGACCAACCAGCCGACCTACCGACCGACCAACCAACCAACCAACCAACCGACCAGCCGACCAACCAACCAGCCGACCGACCAACCAACCAACCAGCCGACCGACCAACCAACCGACCGACCAACCGACCAACCAACCAAACAACCAACCGACCGACAGACAGACCAACCAACCAAACAACCAACCGACCGACCAACCAATCAACCAACCGACCAACAACCAACCACCCGACCAACCGACAGACAGACCAACCAACCAAACAACCAACCGACCGACCAACCAATCAACCAAGCGACCAACAACCAACCACCCGACCAACCGACAGACAGACCAACCAACCAACCAATCAGCTCCCCAATTAAAAAATGACACCTAAAAAAATCTGGCAAAAAAGGGCAGCCAATCTGAAACAAAATATGAACTAATGATGTCTTTAAAGCGCAAAAAAATGTTTTGCCACAGAGAGCAGCAGGCAGCCACAGGAAGCCAAACTGGCTAAGCCAATCACAGCCAAGTAGAGGCGGGGCCACAGGACAGGAAGTAGCCTAGCTGAAGGCCTGGGAGCAGTTGAGCGGGCGGTGTTACCTGGGCAGGTGGCGGTGCAGGCGCTTTTCTGGACATTCTGTCCGTCGCAGGCCAAGCCCCCGTTCAGCGGCGTGGGATTGGTGCAGCTGCGGCTCCTCCTCTGCCAGCCACGCCCACAAACTGAGCTGCATGCCGACCACGTTGTCCAGGTAGACCAACCTCCGTTCACTGTCACCGTGATGAAGTGATGGAGGGAGAGGAGGAGGGAAGCCAAGGAGTATAAGGTAGGGGAGGGGTGGGATGGAGGGATGGAGGGATGGAGGGTGGAGGGAAGAGAGGAGGAGGGAAGAGAGGAAGAGGGAGTGAGAGAAGGAAAGAGGAGACGAGGAAAGGAGTGGATGGAAGGAGGGAGGGATGGAGGGATGGAGGGTGGAGGGAAGAGAGGAGGAGGGAAGAGAGGAAGAGGGAGTGAGAGAAGGAAAGAGGAGACGAGGAAAGGAGTGGATGGAAGGAGGGAGGGATGGAGGGATGGAGGGTGGAGGGAAGAGAGGAGGGAAGAGAGGAAGAGGGAGTGAGAGAGGGAAAGAGGAGACGAGGAAAGGAGTGGATGGAAGGAGGGAGGGATGGAGGGATGGAGGGTGGAGGGAAGAGAGGAGGAGGGAAGAGAGGAAGAGGGAGTGAGAGGGAAAGAGGAGACGAGGAAAGGAGTGGATGGAAGGAGGGAGGGATGGAGGGATGGAGGGTGGAGGGAAGAGAGGAGGAGGGAAGAGAGGAGGAGGGAAGAGAGGAAGAGGGAGTGAGAGAGGGAAAGAGGAGACGAGGAAAGGAGTGGATGGAAGGAGGGAGGGATGGAGGGTGGAGGGAAGAGAGGAGGAGGGAAGAGAGGAAGAGGGAGTGAGAGAGGGAAAGAGGAGACGAGGAAAGGAGTGGATGGAAGGAGGGAGGGATGGAGGGATGGAGGGTGGAGGGAAGAGAGGAGGGAAGAGAGGAAGAGGGAGTGAGAGAGGGAAAGAGGAGACGAGGAAAGGAGTGGATGGAAGGAGGGAGGGATGGAGGGATGGAGGGAAGAGAGGAGGAGGGAAGAGCGGAAGAGGGAGTGAGAGAGGGAAAGAGGAGACGAGGAAAGGAGTGGATGGAAGGAGGGAGGGATGGAGGGATGGAGGGAAGAGAGGAGGAGGGAAGAGAGGAAGAGGGAGTGAGAGAGGGAAAGAGGAGACGAGGAAAGGAGTGAATGGAAGGAGGGAGGGATGGAGGGACAAATCAGCCAGTGTTACCCGACAGATATATATTAGTGGATCCTGTCTGACTGCTGTACTGAAGGTGTGATGCTTTTTTACATTTTACTGTAGGTGTGATGTCTGCTGGCCTGTGACTACTGTATTTTACTGTAGGTGTGATGTTGTCTCCTGGCCTGTCACTACTGTATTTTACTGAAGGTGTGATGTTGTCTGCTGGCCTGTGACTACTGTATTTTACTGTAGGTGTGATGTTGTCTGCTGGCCTGTGACTACTGTATTTTACTGTAGGTGTGATGTTGTCTGCTGGCCTGTGACTACTGTATTTTACTGTAGGTGTGATGTTGTTTGCTGGCCTGTGACTACTGTATTTTACTGTAGGTGTGATGTTGTCTGCTGGCCTGTGACTACTGTATTTTACTGTAGGTGTGATGTTGTCTGCTGGCCTGTGACTACTGTATTTTACTGTAGGTGTGATGTTGTTTGCTGGCCTGTGACTACTGTATTTTACTGTAGGTGTGATGCTGTCTGCAGGCCTGTGACTACTGTATTTTACTGTAGGTGTGATGTTGTCTGCTGGCCTGTGACTAATGTATTTTACTGTAGGTGTGATGTTGTCTCCTGGCCTGTGACTACTGTATTTTACTGTAGGTGTGATGCTGTCTGCTGGCCTGTGACTACTGTATTTTACTGTAGGTGTGATGTTGTCTGCTGGCCTGTGACTACTGTATTTTACAGTAGGTGTGATGTTGTCTGCTGGCCTGTGACTACTGTATTTTACTGTAGGTGTGATGTTGTCTCCTGGCCTGTGACTACTGTATTTTACTGTAGGTGTGATGTTGTCTGCTGGCCTGTGACTACTGTATTTTACTGAAGGTGTGATGTCTGCCGGCCCGTGACTACTGTATTTTACTGTAGGTGTGATGTTGTCTCCTGGCCTGTGACTACTGTATTTTACTGTAGGTGTGATGTTGTCTGCTGGCCTGTGACTACTGTATTTTACTGTAGGTGTGATGTTGTCTGCTGGCCTGTGACTACTGTATTTTACTGAAGGTGTGATGTCTGCCGGCCCGTGACTACTGTATTTTACTGTAGGTGTGATGTTGTCTCCTGGCCTGTGACTACTGTATTTTACTGTAGGTGTGATGTTGTCTGCTGGCCTGTGACTACTGTATTTTACTGTAGGTGTGATGTTGTCTGCTGGCCTGTGACTACTGTATTTTACTGTAGGTGTGATGTTGTCTGCTGGCCTGTGACTACTGTATTTTACTGTAGGTGTGATGTTGTCTGCTGGCCTGTGACTACTGTATTTTACTGTAGGTGTGATGTTGTCTGCTGGCCTGTGACTACTGTATTTTACTGTAGGTGTGATGCTGTCTGCTGGCCTGTGACTACTGTATTTTACTGTAGGTGTGATGTTGTCTGCTGGCCTGTGACTACTGTATTTTACTGTAGGTGTGATGTTGTCTCCTGGCCTGTGACTACTGTATTTTACTGTAGGTGTGATGTTGTCTGCTGGCCTGTGACTACTGTATTTTACTGTAGGTGTGATGTTGTCTCCTGGTCTGTGACTACTGTATTTTACTGTAGGTGTGATGCTGTCTGCTGGCCTGTGACTAATGTATTTTACTGTAGGTGTGATGCTGTCTGCTGGCCTGTGACTACTGTATTTTACTGTAGGTGTGATGTTGTCTGCTGGCCTGTGACTACTGTATTTTACTGTAGGTGTGATGTTGTCTCCTGGCCTGTGACTACTGTATTTTACTGTAGGTGTGATGCTGTCTGCTGGCCTGTGACTACTGTATTTTACTGTCGGTGTGATGTTGTCTGCTGGCCTGTGACTACTGTATTTTACTGTAGGTGTGATGTTGTCTGCTGGCCTGTGACTACTGTATTTTACTGTAGGTGTGATGTTGTCTGCTGGCCTGTGACTACTGTATTTTACTGTAGGTGTGATGTTGTCTGCTGGCCTTTGACTACTGTATTTTACTGAAGGTGTGATGTTGTCTGCTGGCCTGTGACTACTGTATTTTACTGTAGGTGTGATGTTGTCTGCTGGCCTGTGACTACTGTATTTTACTGTAGGTGTGATGTTGTCTGCTGGCCTGTGACTACTGTATTTTACTGAAGGTGTGATGTTGTCTGCTGGCCTGTGATTACTGTATTTTACTGTAGGTGTGATGTTGTCTGCTGGCCTGTGACTACTGTATTTTACTGAAGGTGTGATGTTGTCTCCTGGCCTGTGACTACTGTATTTTACTGTAGGTGTGATGCTGTCTGCTGGCCTGTGACTACTGTATTTTACTGTAGGTGTGATGTTGTCTGCTGGCCTGTGACTACTGTATTTTACTGAAGGTGTGATGTTGTCTGCTGGCCTGTGACTACTGTATTTTACTGAAGGTGTGATGTTGTCTGCTGGCCTGTGACTACTGTATTTTACTGTAGGTGTGATTTTGTCTGCTAGCCTGTGACTACTGTATTTTGCTGTAGGTGTGATGCTGTCTGCTGGCCCTGTGACTACTGTATTTTACTGTAGGTGTGATGTTGTCTGCTGGCCTGTGACTACTGTATTTTACTGTAGGTGTGATGCTGTCTGCTGGCCTGTGACTACTGTATTTTACTGTAGGTGTGATGTTGTCTGCTGGCCTGTGACTACTGTATTTTACTGAAGGTGTGATGTTGTCTGCTGGCCTGTGACTACTGTATTTTACTGTAGGTGTGATGTTGTCTGCTGGCCTGTGACTACTGTATTTTACTGAAGGTGTGATGTTGTCTGCTGGCCTGTGACTACTGTATTTTACTGTAGGTGTAATGCTGTCTGCTGGCCTGTGACTACTGTATTTTACTGTAGGTGTAATGCTGTCTGCTGGCCTGTGACTACTGTATTTTACTGTAGGTGTAATGTTGTGTGCCACCCTGGCTATAGTCAATGACAAGGTAACAGTGGTTGGCTAGGCTTTATCTCCGGCTACAGTCAATGACAAGGTAACAGTGGTTGGCTAGGCTTTATCTCTGGCTACAGTCAATGACATAACAGTGGTTGGCTAGGCTTTATCTCTGGCTACAGTCAATGACATAACAGTGGTTGGCTAGGCTTTATCTCTGGCTATAGTCAATGACAAGGTAACAGTGGTTGGCTAGGCTTTATCTCTGGCTACAGTCAATGACAAGGTAACAGTGGTTGGCTAGGCTTTATCTCTGGCTACAGTTAATGACAAGGTAACAGTGGTTGGCTAGGCTTTATCTCTGGCTACAGTCAATGACAAGGTAACAGTGGTTGGCTAGGCTTTATCTCTGGCTACAGTTAATGACAAGGTAACAGTGGTTGGCTAGGCTTTATCTCTGGCTACAGTCAATGACATAACAGTGGTTGGCTAGGCTTTATCTCTGGCTACAGTTAATGACAAGGTAACAGTGGTTGGCTAGGCTTTATCTCCGGCTACAGTCAATGACAAGGTAACAGTGGTTGGCTAGGCTTTATCTCCGGCTAAAGTCAATGACAAGGTAACAGTGGTTGGCTAGGCTTTATCTCCGGCTACAGTCAATGACAAGGTAACCGTGGTTGGCTAGGCTTTATCTCCAGCTACAGTCAATGACATAACAGTGGTTGGCTAGGCTTTATCTCTGGCTATAGTCAATGACAAGGTAACAGTGGTTGGCTAGGCTTTATCTCTGGCTACAGTCAATGACATAACAGTGGTTGGCTAGGCTTTATCTCTGGCTATAGTCAATGACAAGGTAACCGTGGTTGGCTAGGCTTTATCTCCAGCTACAGTCAATGACATAACAGTGGTTGGCTAGGCTTTATCTCTGGCTATAGTCAATGACAAGGTAACAGTGGTTGGCTAGGCTTTATCTCTGGCTACAGTCAATGACATAACAGTGGTTGGCTAGGCTTTATCTCCGGCTACAGTCAATGACAAGGTAACAGTGGTTGGCTAGGCTTTATCTCTGGCTACAGTCAATGACATAACAGTGGTTGGCTAGGCTTTATATCTGGCTACAGTTAATGACAAGGTAACAGTGGTTGGCTAGGATTTATCTCCGGCTACAGTCAATGACAAGGTAACAGTGGTTGGCTAGGCTTTATCTCCGGCTACAGTCAATGACGAGGTAACAGTGGTTGGCTAGGCTTTATCTCCGGCTACAGTCAATGACAAGGTAACAGTGGTTGGCTAGGCTTTATCTCCGGCTACAGTCAATGACAAGGTAACAGTGGTTGGCTAGGCTTTATCTCCGGCTACAGTCAATGACAAGGTAACAGTGGTTGGCTAGGCTTTATCTCTGGCTACAGTCAATGACATAACAGTGGTTGGCTAGGCTTTATCTCTGGCTACAGTCAATGACAAGGTAACAGTGGTTGGCTAGGCTTTATCTCCGGCTACAGTCAATGACAAGGTAACAGTGGTTGGCTAGGCTTTATCTCCGGCTACAGTCAATGACAAGGTAACAGTGGTTGGCTAGGCTTTATCTCTGGCTACAGTCAATGACATAACAGTGGTTGGCTAGGCTTTATCTCCGGCTACAGTCAATGACGAGGTAACAGTGGTTGGCTAGGCTTTATCTCTGGCTACAGTCAATGACAAGGTAACAGTGGTTGGCTAGGCTTTATCTCCGGCTACAGTCAATGACAAGGTAACAGTGGTTGGCTAGGCTTTATCTCCGGCTACAGTCAATGACAAGGTAACAGTGGTTGGCTAGGATTTATCTCCGGCTACAGTCAATGACAAGGTAACAGTGGTTGGCTAGGCTTTATCTCCGGCTACAGTCAATGACAAGGTAACAGTGGTTGGCTAGGCTTTATCTCCGGCTACAGTCAATGACAAGGTAACAGTGGTTGGCTAGGATTTATCTCCGGCTACAGTCAATGACAAGGTAACAGTGGTTGGCTAGGCTTTATCTCCAGCTACAGTCAATGACATAACAGTGGTTGGCTAGGCTTTATCTCTGGCTATAGTCAATGACAAGGTAACAGTGGTTGGCTAGGCTTTATCTCCGGCTACAGTCAATGACAAGGTAACAGTGGTTGGCTAGGCTTTATCTCCGGCTACAGTCAATGACAAGGTAACAGTGGTTGGCTAGGCTTTATCTCCGGCTACAGTCAATGACATAACAGTGGTTGGCTAGGATTTATCCCTTGACAGGTTCTGGTCAAAAGTAGTGCACTACACACAAAAAAATTAGGAGTACAACAAGGGTTCTGTGAAGAACCTTAGGGTTCTTGGCACTGGAAACGGCCCACAAAAGGTTCTTCCAAGAACCCCATAGGGGGGTAATTGAGGAACCTACTTAGTTGGGGGGGTAATTGAGGAACCTACCTAGTTGTTGGGGGTGGGGTCATTGAGGAACCTCCTTAGTTGTTGGGGGGGTTCATTGAGGAACCTCCTTAGTTGTTGGGGTTGGGGGTTCATTGAGGAATCTCCTTAATTGTTGGGGGGCTTCATTGAGGAACCTCCTTAATTGTTGGGGTTGGGGGTTCATTGAGGAATCTCCTTAATTGTTGGGGTTGGGGGGTTCATTGAGGAATCTCCTTAATTGTTGGGGGTTCATTGAGGAATCTCCTTAATTGTTGGGGGGCTTCATTGAGGAACCTCCTTAGTTGTTGGGGGGTTAATTGAGGAACCTCCTTAATTGTTGGGGTTGGGGGTTCATTGAGGAATCTCCTTAATTGTTGGGGGGCTTCATTGAGGAACCTCCTTAGTTGTTGGGGGTTAATTGAGGAACCTCCTTAGTTGTTGGGGGTTCATTGAGGAACCTCCTTAGTTGTTGTGGGGGGTTCATTGAGGAACCTCCTTAATTGTTGGGGTTGGGGGTTCATTAAGGAATCTCCTTAATTGTTGGGGGCTTCATTGAGGAACCTCCTTAGTTGTTGGGGGTTCATTGAGGAATCTCCTTAATTGTTGGGGGTTCATTGAGGAACCTACTTAGTTGTTGGGGGGTTCATTGAGGAACTTTTAACTGCCCAACTGAAACACATGGTCTTGAATTTGAAAGGACAGCAGGTGTAGGCACTTTTAACTGAAAAATGTAAAGATCTCCTCAATTTCAGGTATAGTTTGTCCTTTGTACGATCAAAATGTATATTGTTTTATGATGATACCATTTACCATCCAGGCTGCATCCTGGCTAGAGTCAACGACAGGTGTGCCAGCGACAGGTGTGCCAGCGGGTGGGCTACCCTTCACCCTGGGCTGGGAATAAAGTGGCCACCGCAGGGGACAGGAAAGAAGGTGACACTCTGCTAATGTTGATGGGGGGGATATCAAAGAACGTGACACCCTGCTGCTCTTGACCTTGTTTCCATGTTTAGGAAACGACTGTAGAAAGACAAATACACATCTGCGCCTGTGCTGCACTCTGTAGCTGTGGTATGTACTGTAGCTGTGCTGCACTCTGTAGCTGTGGTATGTACTGTAGCTGTGCTGTACTCTGTCGCTGTGGTATGTACTGTAGCTGTGGTATGTACTGTAGCTGTGCTGCGCTCTGTAGCTGTAGTATGTACTGTAGCTGTGGTGTGTACTGTAGCTGTGCTGCACTCTGTAGCTGTGGTATGTACTGTAGCTGTGCTGCACTCTGTAGCTGTGGTATGTACTGTAGCTGTGCCTCACTCTGTCGCTGTGGTATGTACTGTAGCTGTGCTGCACTCTGTAGCTGTGGTATGTACTGTAGCTGTGCCTTGCTCTGTAGCTGTGGTATGTACTATAGCTGTGCCTTGCTCTGTAGCTGTGGTATGTACTGTAGCTGTGCTGCGCTCTGTAGCTGTGGTATGTACTATAGCTGTGCTGCGCTCTGCAGCTGTGGTATGTACTGTAGCTGTGCTGCACTCTGTAGCTGCTGTATGTACTGTAGCTGTGCTCTGTAGCTGTGGTATGTACTGTAGCTGTGCTGCACTCTGTAGCTGTGGTATGTACTGTAGCTGTGCTGCACTCTGTAGCTGTGGTATGTACTGTAGCTGTGCTGCACTCTGTAGCTGTGGTATGTACTGTAGCTGTGCTCTGTAGCTGTGGTATGTACTGTAGCTGTGCTGCACTCTGTAGCTGCTGTATGTACTGTAGCTGTGCTCTGTAGCTGTGGTATGTACTGTAGCTATGCTGCACTCTGTAGCTGTGGTATGTACTGTAGCTGTGCTGCACTCTGTAGCTGTGGTATGTATTGTAGCTGTGCTGCACTCTGGAGCTGTGGTACGTACTGTAGCTGTGGTATGTACTGTAGCTGTGCTGCACTCTGTAGCTGTGGTATGTATTGTAGCTGTGCTGCGCTCTGTAGCTGTGGTATGTACTGTAGCTGTGCTGCGCTCTGTAGCTGTGGTATGTACTGTAGCTGTGCTGCACTCTGTAGCTGCTGTATGTACTGTAGCTGTGCTCTGTAGCTGTGGTATGTACTGTAGCTGTGCTGCGCTCTGTAGCTGTGGTATGTATTGTAGCTGTGCTGCGCTCTGTAGCTGTGGTATGTACTGTAGCTGTGCTGCGCTCTGTAGCTGTGGTATGTACTGTAGTTGTGCTGCACTCTGTAGCTGTGGTATGTACTGTAGCTGTGCTGCACTCTGTAGCTGTGGTATGTATTGTAGCTGTGCTGCACTCTGTAGCTGTGGTATGTACTGTAGCTGTGCTGCGCTCTGTAGCTGTGGTATGTACTGTAGCTGTGCTGCACTCTGTAGCTGCTGTATGTACTGTAGATGTGCTCTGTAGCTGTGGTATGTACTGTAGCTGTGCTGCGCTCTGTAGCTGTGGTATGTACTGTAGCTGTGCTGCACTCTGTAGCTGTGGTATGTACTGTAGTTGTGCTGCACTCTGTAGCTGTGGTATGTACTGTAGCTGTGCTGCACTCTGTAGCTGTGGTATGTACTGTGGCTGTGCTGCACTCTGTAGCTGTGGTATGTACTGTAGCTGTGGTATGTACTTTAGCTGTGCTCTGTAGCTGTGGTATGTACTGTAGCTGTGCTGCGCTCTGTAGCTGTGGTATGTACTGTAGCTGTGCTGTACTCTGTAGCTGTGGTATGTACTGTAGCTGTGCTGCACTCTGTAGCTGTGGTATGTACTGTGGCTGTGCTGCACTCTGTAGCTGTGGTATGTACTGTAGCTGTGGTATGTACTTTAGCTGTGCTCTGTAGCTGTGGTATTTACTGTAGCTGTGCTGCACTCTGTAGCTGTGGTATGTACTGTAGCTGTGGTATGTACTGTAGCTGTGCTCTGTAGCTGTGGTATGTACTGTAGCTGTGGTATGTACTTTAGCTGTGCTCTGTAGCTGTGGTATGTACTGTAGCTGTACTGCGCTCTGTAGCTGTGGTATGTACTGTAGCTGTGCTGTACTCTGTAGCTGTGGTATGTACTGTAGCTGTGCTGCACTCTGTAGCTGTGGTATGTACTGTAGCTGTGCTGCACTCTGTAGCTGTGGTATGTACTGTAGCTGTGCTCTGTAGCTGTGGTATGTACTGTAGCTGTGCTGCACTCTGTAGCTGTGAATATATAGGTACGGTAACTATCATTCACTTTCTCAAACTAGACACTGGCCGTGTCCAAATATCCAAATACTACATACTTAAACTGCATACTATGTACTCATCGTTGCGGCTACTGACTGGCTGAGTAGGTGGGGTGGGGCCGGGTGAGGATGGCTTTTGTCCAAATTCAACAGACGTACATCACATACCAGCCTGATAATAGCTAATTTCTCTAAACTCTGACTAGAATAGGCCTGCTCAGGCTGGTTGTAGTCAGACTATCACATTCCACCTATACTGTAGCCCATATAGTCCATCTATGCTATTTAAAGAGCATGGCGCTTGTAACGCCAGGGTAGTGGGTTCGATCCCCGGGACCACCCATACGTAGAATGTATGCACACATGACTGTAAGTCGCTTTGGATAAAAGCGTCTGCTAAATGGCATATATTATTATTATTATTATTATTAAAAAGGACTGAAGAGACAAACAGATCATTTGGTTAAATGTCAACATACTTTATAACCTAGTACACACATTTGAAACTTTTCAAATGTAAAAAAAAAAAAAAAATGGCTGTCCACAGTGTTTCGGGTGCGTCACATATTCAGAACCGTCAGACAGCAACATAATAAACTAAACCACTGATCATTGGGAACGGAGATCAGACTGACTGCTAAGACTCGATCCATAATGTAAATAATTCAACAGGTAGCCTAGCCTATAAAACTAAACCAATCCATATGTTCAAAAATGCCTGGTTAGCACGACGTCAATGAATCAACACGATCCCCGTTGCCTACACATTCAAAACAAATCAAAATAGCTGTTTTAGTATTTCGTTTAAAAGCTCTGATGAAGGCCAGAAGAACTACCTGTTCTGGACCTGCTGTTTTCGACTCTCTCTCTCTCTCTCTCTCTCTCTCTCTCTCTCTCTCTCTCTCTCTCTCTCTCTCTCTCTCTCTCTCTCTCTCTCTCTCTCTCTCTCTCTCTCTCTCTCTCTCTCTCTCTCTCTCTCTCTCTGCTGCACCTGCTGTCTCAAACTCTGAATGCTTGGCTATGAAAAGCCAACTGACATTTACTCCTGAGGTGCTGACCTGTTGCACCCTCGACAACCACTGTGATTATTATTATTGGACCCTGCTGGTCACCTATGAAAGTTTTGAAGAATAATCTTTGAAGACCAATCTGGCCTTAATGACCATGTACTTTTATAATCTCAACCTGGCACAGCCAGATGAGGACTGGCCACCCCTCATAGCCTGGTTCCTCTCTACCTGGCACAGCCAGAAGAGGACTGGCCACCCCTCAGAGCCTGGTTCCTCTCTACCTGGCACAGCCAGAAGAGGACTGGCTACCCCTCAGAGCCTGGTTCCTCTCTACCTGGCACAGCCAGAAGAGGACTGGCTACCCCTCAGAGCCTGGTTCCTCTCTACCTGGCACAGCCAGAAGAGGACTGGCCACCCCTCATAGCCTGGTTCCTCTCTACCCAGCACAGCCAGAAGAGGACTGGCCACCCCTCAGAGCCTGGTTCCTCTCTACCTGGCACAGCCAGAAGAGGACTGGCCACCCCTCATAGCCTGGTTCCTCTCTACCTGGCACAGCCAGAAGAGGACTGGCCACCCCTCATAGCCGGGTTCCTCTCTACCTGGCACAGCCAGAAGAGGACTGGCCACCCCTCATAGCCTGGTTCCTCTCTACCTGGCACAGCCAGAAGAGGACTGGCCACCCCACATAGCCTGGTTCCTCTCTACCTGGCACAGCCAGAAGAGGACTGGCCACCCCACATAGCCTGGTTCCTTCTTCCTAGGTTTTGGCCTTTCTAGGGAGTTTTTCCAAGCCACCGTGCTTCTACACCTGCATTGCTTGCTGTTTGGGGTTTTAGGCTGGGTTTCTGTACACCACCTTGAGATATCAGCTGATGTACGAAGGGCTATATAAATACATTTGATTCGATTTAGTATACCATCCTGTGGCATTTAAACTATGCTTACTTTTTCGACAATACACATGCTGAGAATGCGTCATGTGCGATGATGTTGTTTCCCTCCATTAGATGATGTTGTTTCCCTCCATTAGATGATGTTGTTTCCCTCCATTAGATGATGTTGTTTCTCTCCATTAGATGATGTTGTTTCCCTCCATTAGATGATGTTGTTTCCCTCCATTAGATGATGTTGTTTCTCTCCATTAGATGATGTTGTTTCTCTCCATTAGATGATGTTGTTTCCTCCATTAGATGATGTTGTTTCTCTCCATTAGATGATGTTGTTTCCCTCCATTAGATGATGTTGTTTCCATCCATTAGATGATGTTGTTTCTCTCCATTAGATGATGTTGTTTCTCTCCATTAGATGATGTTGTTTCCTCCATTAGATGATGTTGTTTCCTCCATTAGATGATGTTGTTTAATCCATTAGATGATGTTGTTTCTCTCCATTAGATGATGTTGTTTCCCTCCATTAGATGATGTTGTTTCTCCATTAGATGATGTTGTTTCTCCATTAGATGATGTTGTTTTCCATTAGATGATGTTGTTTCCCTCCATTAGATGATGTTGTTTCTCTCCATTAGATGATGTTGTTTCTCTCCATTAGATGATGTTGTTTCCATTAGATGATCCATTAGATGATGTTGTTTCTCTCCATTAGATGATGTTGTTTCTCTCCATTAGATGATGTTGTTTCTCTCCATTAGATGATGTTGTTTCTCTCCATTAGATGATGTTGTTTCCCTCCATTAGATGATGTTGTTTCCTCCCATTAGATGATGTTGTTTCCATTAGATGATAGATGATGTTTTCTCCATTAGATGATGTTGTTTCCATCCATTAGATGATGTTGTTTCCTCCATTAGATGATGTTGTTTCCTCCATTAGATGATGTTGTTTCCTCCATTAGATGATGTTGTTTCTCTCCATTAGATGATGTTGTTTCTCTCCATTAGATGATGTTGTTTCCTCCATTAGATGATGTTGTTTCTCTCCATTAGATGATGTTGTTTCTCTCCATTAGATGATGTTGTTTCCATCCATTAGATGATGTTGTTTCTCTCCATTAGATGATGTTGTTTCTCTCCATTAGATGATGTTGTTTCTCTCCATTAGATGATGTTGTTTCTCTCCATTAGATGATGTTGTTTCCTCCATTAGATGATGTTGTTTCCCTCCATTAGATGATGTTGTTTCCATTAGATGATGTTCTCCATTAGATGATGTTGTTTCTCTCCATTAGATGATGTTGTTTCTCTCCATTAGATGATGTTGTTTCTCCCTCCATTAGATGATGTTGTTTCTCCTCCATTAGATGATGTTGTTTCTCTCCATTAGATGATGTTGTTTCTCTCCATTAGATGATGTTGTTTCTCTCCATTAGATGATGTTGTTTCCTCCATTAGATGATGTTGTTTCTCTCCATTAGATGATGTTGTTTCTCTCCATTAGATGATGTTGTTTCTCTCCATTAGATGATGTTGTTTAATGCCATTAGATGATGTTGTTTCCCTCCATTAGATGATGTTGTTTCTCTCCATTAGATGATGTTGTTTCTCTCCATTAGATGATGTTGTTTCTCTCCATTAGATGATGTTGTTTCCCTCCATTAGATGATGTTGTTTCTCTCCATTAGATGATGTTGTTTCTCTCCATTAGATGATGTTGTTTAATGCCATTAGATGATGTTGTTTCTCTCCATTAGATGATGTTGTTTCCCTCCATTAGATGATGTTGTTTCCCTCCATTAGATGATGTTGTTTCCCTCCATTAGATGATGTTGTTTCCCTCCATTAGATGATGTTGTTTCCCTCCATTAGATGATGTTGTTTCTCTCCATTAGATGATGTTGTTTCTCTCCATTAGATGATGTTGTTTCTCTCCATTAGATGATGTTGTTTCTCTCCATTAGATGATGTTGTTTCCTCCATTAGATGATGTTGTTTCTCTCCATTAGATGATGTTGTTTCCCTCCATTAGATGATGTTGTTTCCCTCCATTAGATGATGTTGTTTCCCTCCATTAGATGATGTTGTTTCTCTCCATTAGATGATGTTGTTTCTCTCCATTAGATGATGTTGTTTCTCTCCATTAGATGATGTTGTTTCCCTCCATTAGATGATGTTGTTTCCTCCATTAGATGATGTTGTTTCTCTCCATTAGATGATGTTGTTTCTCTCCATTAGATGATGTTGTTTCTCTCCATTAGATGATGTTGTTTCTCTCCATTAGATGATGTTGTTTCCTCCATTAGATGATGTTGTTTCTCTCCATTAGATGATGTTGTTTCTCTCCATTAGATGATGTTGTTTCCCTCCATTAGATGATGTTGTTTCCTCCATTAGATGATGTTGTTTCTCTCCATTAGATGATGTTGTTTCTCTCCATTAGATGATGTTGTTTCTCTCCATTAGATGATGTTGTTTCTCTCCATTAGATGATGTTGTTTCCCTCCATTAGATGATGTTGTTTCTCTCCATTAGATGATGTTGTTTCTCTCCATTAGATGATGTTGTTTCTCTCCATTAGATGATGTTGTTTCCCTCCATTAGATGATGTTGTTTCCTCCATTAGATGATGTTGTTTCCTCCATTAGATGATGTTGTTTCCCATTAGATGATGTTGTTTCCTCCATTAGATGATGTTGTTTCTCTCCATTAGATGATGTTGTTTCCTCCATTAGATGATGTTGTTTCTCTCCATTAGATGATGTTGTTTCCTCCATTAGATGATGTTGTTTCCCTCCATTAGATGATGTTGTTTCTCTCCATTAGATGATGTTGTTTCCTCCATTAGATGATGTTGTTGTCTCCATTAGATGATGTTGTTTCTCTCCATTAGATGATGTTGTTTCCTCCATTAGATGATGTTGTTTCTCTCCATTAGATGATGTTGTTTCCTCCATTAGATGATGTTGTTTCCCTCCATTAGATGATGTTGTTTTCTCCATTAGATGATGTTGTTTCCCTCCATTAGATGATGTTGTTTCCCTCCATTAGATGATGTTGTTTCCTCCATTAGATGATGTTGTTTCCCTCCATTAGATGATGTTGTTTCTCTCCATTAGATGATGTTGTTTCTCTCCATTAGATGATGTTGTTTCCCTCCATTAGATGATGTTGTTTCTCTCCATTAGATGATGTTGTTTCCCTCCATTAGATGATGTTGTTTCTCTCCATTAGATGATGTTGTTTCCTCCATTAGATGATGTTGTTTCCCTCCATTAGATGATGTTGTTTCTCTCCATTAGATGATGTTGTTTCTCTCCATTAGATGATGTTGTTTCTCTCCATTAGATGATGTTGTTTTTCCCTCCATTAGATGATGTTGTTCCCTCCATTAGATGATGTTGTTTTCTCCATTAGATGATGTTGTTTCTCTCCATTAGATGATGTTGTTTCTCTCCATTAGATGATGTTGTTTCTCTCCATTAGATGATGTTGTTTCTCTCCATTAGATGATGTTGTTTCTCTCCATTAGATGATGTTGTTTTCCATTAGATGATGTTGTTTCTCTCCATTAGATGATGTTGTTTCCTCCATTAGATGATGTTGTTTTTCCATTAGATGATGTTGTTTCCTCCATTAGATGATGTTGTTTCTCTCCATTAGATGATGTTGTTTCTCTCCATTAGATGATGTTGTTTTCCATTAGATGATGTTGTTTCTCTCCATTAGATGATGTTGTTTAATGCCATTAGATGATGTTGTTTCTCTCCATTAGATGATGTTGTTTCCCTCCATTAGATGATGTTGTTTCCCTCCATTAGATGATGTTGTTTCCCTCCATTAGATGATGTTGTTTCTCTCCATTAGATGATGTTGTTTCTCTCCATTAGATGATGTTGTTTCCCTCCATTAGATGATGTTGTTTCTCTCCATTAGATGATGTTGTTTCTCTCCATTAGATGATGTTGTTTCCCTCCATTAGATGATGTTGTTTCCTCCATTAGATGATGTTGTTTCTCTCCATTAGATGATGTTGTTTCCCTCCATTAGATGATGTTGTTTCTCTCCATTAGATGATGTTGTTTCCATCCATTAGATGATGTTGTTTCCTCCATTAGATGATGTTGTTTCCTCCATTAGATGATGTTGTTTCCTCCATTAGATGATGTTGTTTCCTCCATTAGATGATGTTGTTTTCCATTAGATGATGTTGTTTTCCATTAGATGATGTTGTTTCCATCCATTAGATGATGTTGTTTCCTCCATTAGATGATGTTGTTTCTCTCCATTAGATGATGTTGTTTCCTCCATTAGATGATGTTGTTTCTCTCCATTAGATGATGTTGTTTCTCTCCATTAGATAGATGATGTTGTTTCTCCTCCATTAGATGATGTTGTTTCTCTCCATTAGATGATGTTGTTTCTCTCCATTAGATGATGTTGTTTCTCTCCATTAGATGATGTTGTTTCCATCCATTAGATGATGTTGTTTCCTCCATTAGATGATGTTGTTTAATCCATTAGATGATGTTGTTTCCTCTCCATTAGATGATGTTGTTTCCCTCCATTAGATGATGTTGTTTCTCTCCATTAGATGATGTTGTTTCCTCCATTAGATGATGTTGTTTCTCTCCATTAGATGATGTTGTTTCTCTCCATTAGATGATGTTGTTTCCTCCATTAGATGATGTTGTTTCCTCCATTAGATGATGTTGTTTCCTCCATTAGATGATCCATTAGATGATGTTGTTTAATGCCATTAGATGATGTTGTTTCTCATCCATTAGATGATGTTGTTTTCCATTAGATGATGTTGTTTCTCTCCATTAGATGATGTTGTTTCTCTCCATTAGATGATGTTGTTTCCATTAGATGATCTCCATTAGATGATGTTGTTTCTCTCCATTAGATGATGTTGTTTCCCTCCATTAGATGATGTTGTTTCCCTCCATTAGATGATGTTGTTTCCCTCCATTAGATGATGTTGTTTCTCTCCATTAGATGATGTTGTTTCTCTCCATTAGATGATGTTGTTTCTCTCCATTAGATGATGTTGTTTCCATCCATTAGATTATGTTGTTTCTCCTCAACGAGGATACCTGTCTATCTAAATAGAAATAGTCTCCTCTAACACAACCATGTCGTAAAGCAATTGATCCAAAAGCAGAGGTGAAACTTGTTCATATTTACAGCTAAATTTCATTGTCCTCTACAAGCTGGACAAAAGACACAGAAAGAAAGATCTTCAGCGTTTTACGTCTAAGATGAACAGGAAAAAAACTAACCTGAACGTTTTGAACTCAAACTTTCTTACTAAACTAAAGTCCTTTTAAAACGTTTCGATCTGATTCTAAATAATATATAATTGCTTGAAAATGCCAATCCACTTGAAAGGACCGAGCAGTGAGAGTAGTGTGGTGATTAAAGTATTTGTCACGTTCCCCCCCCCCCAGCGCTTGAGGACGCCAGGCTGCCATGCATCACGCACACCTGCCTTCCCTCATCATGCCCCTCAGCGATATTAGACTCACCTAGACTCACCTAGGCTCACCTAGACTCACCTAGACTCACCTAGACTCACCTAGGCTCACCTAGACTCACCTAGGCTCACCTAGACTCACCTAGATTCACCTAGACTCACCTAGACTCACCTAGACTCACCTAGGCTCACCTAGACTCACCGAGGCTCACCTAGACTCACCTAGACTCACCTAGACTCACCGAGGCTCACCTAGGCTCACCTAGACTCACCTAGACTCACCTAGACTCACCTAGACTAACCTAGACTCACCTAGGCTCACCTAGACTCACCTAGACTCACCTCGGCTCACCTAGACTCACCTAGACTCACCTAGACTCACCTAGGCTCACCTAGACTAACCTAGACTCACCTAGGCTCACCTAGACTCTCCGAGACTCACCTAGACTTACCTAGGCTCACCTGGACTCACCTAGACTCACCTAGGCTCACCTAGACTCACCTAGACTCACCTAGGCTCACCTAGACTCACCTAGACTCACTTAGACTCACCTAGACTCACCTAGACTCACCTAGGCTCACCTAGACTCACCTAGACTCACCTAGACTCACCTAGCTCACCTAGACTCACCTAGACTCACCTAGACTCACCTAGACTCACCTAGGCTCACCTAGACTCACCTAGACTCACCTAGACTCACCTAGACTCACCTAGACTCACCTAGACTCACCTAGACTCACCTAGACTCACCTAGACTCACCTAGGCTCACCTAGACTCACCTAGACTCACCTAGACTCACCTAGACTCACCTAGACTCACCTAGACTCACCTAGACTCACCTATCCTAGACTCACCTAGATTCACCTAGATCACCAACTCACCAGGCTCACCTAGCTCACCTAGTTCACCTAGCTGATGCATTGATTGTTTTTTGCTCTGTATTATCAGACTCACCTAGGCTCACCATCTAGACTCACCTAGATTTTGACTCACCTAGACTCACTTAGACTCACCAGCTCACCTAGACTCACAGAGGCTCACCTAGACTCACCTAGACTCACCGAGGCTCACCGAGGTCACCTAGACTCACCTAGCCACTCACCTAACTCAGGTGCCTAGACCAACCTAGACTCACCTAGGCTCACCTAGACTCTCCGAGACTCACCTAGACTCACCTCGGCTCACCTAGACTCACCTGACTCACCTAGACTCACCTAGTTTCCTTGTCCCGGTTGGCTCGAATGGTGCCCAACCCACTCACCTAGACTAACCTAGACTAACCTAGACTCACCTAGGCTCACCTAGACTCACCTAGACTCACCTAGACTCACCTAGACTCACCTAGGCTCACCTAGGCTCACCTAGACTCACCTCGGCTCACCTAGGTCACCTAGACTCACCTAGACTCACCTAGACTCACCTAGGCTCACCTAGACTAACCTAGACTCACCTAGACTCACGTGTAGACTCACCTAGGCTCACCTAGACTCACCTAGACTCACCTAGGCTCACCTAGACTCACCTAGACTCACCTAGACTCACTTAGACTCACCTAGGCTCACCTAGACTCACCTAGATTCACCTAGACTCACCTAGACTCACCTAGACTCCTCATCCGTTTATGTTTACCATATACAAGTCAGGTTCCCTGCTCTGTTTCCTGCTGATGCATTGATTGTTTTTTGTCTGTATTATCAGTTCGTCTGACGCTGTTCCTGTCTCGTTCCATCTCCGTTCTTCATTAAATGTTTGACTCCCCCGTACCTGCTTCGTCTCTCCAGCCTCAACTCATGTGACAGAATGCATCAGCCAATCACACGAAGCATCGGGGCGTACTGGCGTTCTGGTTGGTATGGTGACATCGGCTCTGGGTCGCCACCGATGTAACCTGAGGTGCCTAGCCATAACGGGTTATCCACGCCCTAGGGTACGAGACTTGTCCCGGTTGGCTCGAATGGTGCCCATATGTCGGGCCTCAGCCAGCTGTCGTTCTTCCACGCCCTAGCTGGATCAAGAGGTTACCTTGTCCCGGTTGCTCGAATGGTGCCTAGGTTACCCACGTCGGGCCTCAGCCAGCTCGTCGTTCTTCCACGCCCTAGCTGGATAAGAGGTTTCCTTGTACACCAGTACTGAGTAATGATGGCTCGAATGGTGCCCAACCCACGTCGGGCCTCAGCCAGCTCTAGGTCTTCCATAGCTGGATCGAGAGGTTCCAGTCCCGGTAATGATAATGGTGCCCATCCCACGTACCGGGCCTCAGGTTATATACAGATCAGTCTGGTTCTTTATTAAATGTTTGACTCCCCTGCTTGGTCTCTCCAGCCTCAACTCATGTGATAGTATTTTGGTCTCTTTGGCATAACAGGCAGTGTGATAACGTGTAGTTGATGGATGTGAAGTGTTTTGACAGTAGACTACAACACCATGCAATTTAACATCACGTTTTCACACTTGAAAGACATGACATCGTTCTTCTTCTGATTCTGATCAGACTGGAACTGACTATTGCAACGACTCTAACGTGTGAATTATCCCTAACAATGCCTAAGTGTGTGTTCCTGTGTGTGTGAGCCTCTGTGTCAAAACAGACCAAATCAAACGATAACTAGTCTATATACACAGGGTGCCAGTACTGAGTAATGATAACTAGGTTATATACACAGGGTACCAGTACTGACTAATTATAACAAGGTTATATACACAGGGTACCAGTACTGAGTAATGATAACTAGGCTATATACACAGGGTACCAGTACTGAGTAATGATAACTAGGTTATATACACAGACCAGTACTTAATATAGGTTATATACACAGGGTACCAGTACTGACTAATGATAACTAGGTTATATACACAGGGTACCAGTACTGAGTAATGATAACTAGGTTATATACACAGGGTACCAGTACTGAGTAATGATAACTAGGTTATATAAACAGGGTACCAGTACTGAGTAATGATAACTAGGTTATATACACAGGGTACCAGTACTGAGTAATGATAACTAGGTTATATACACAGTTGGTAGAGCACCTGAGTTGTAACGCCAGGGTAATGATAACGTAGAATGTATATACACATGACTGTAATTATAACTAGGTTATATAAAGGGTACCTACTAAATGGCATATATGATAATATATAGGTTATATACACAGGGTACCAGTACTGACTAATTATAACTAGGTTATATACACAGGGTACCAGTACTGAGTAATGATAACTAGGTTATATACACAGGTACCAGTACTGAGTAATGATAACTAGGTTATATACACAGGGTACCAGTACTGAGTAATGATAACTAGGTTATATACACAGGGTACCAGTACTGAGTAATGATAACTAGGTTATATACACAGGGTACCAGTACTGAGTAATGATAACTAGGTTATATACACAGAGTACCAGTACTGAGTAATGATAACTCGGTTATATACACAGGGTACCAGTACTGATAATGATAATAGGTTATATACAGGGTACCAGTACTGACTAATTATAACTAGGTTATATACACAGGGTACCAGTACTGACTAATTATAACTAGGTTATATACACAGGGTACCAGTACTGAGTAATGATAACTAGGTTATATACACAGGGTACCAGTACTGAGTAATGATAACTAGGTGATATACACAGGGCACCAATGTGCCGGGTATGAGATAATTGAGTTAGATATGTACATATTCTGTAGTTGGGAATAAAGTGATTGATAATAAAACTGTAACAGCGTTTGCGATGAGTCATATATATATATATATATATAGTCAAAAAACTGAGTGAAAAAATGGGTTAATGTGCAGATCGTCTGGGTAACTATTTAACTAACTATTCATCAGTCTTCGGACTTGGGTATGGAAGCAATCGAGGGTCCTGTTGGTGCATCGGTACCGCCAGCCGGCGTCTGTACCGCCAGCCGTGCTGAGAGAACAGTCTTACGACTTGCGTGGCTGGAATCTTTGACAAATCTTTCGGGCCTTCCTCTGACACCGCCTGGTATACAGGTCTTGGCTGGCAGGAAGCACAGCCCCAGTGATGTACTGGTCTTTAAGCATTACCCTCTGTAGCGTCTTCCCAAACAGTTTCTATACAAGGCGGTGACGCAGCAAGTCAAGATGCTCTCAATGGTGCAGCTGTAGACCTCTGAGGATCTGAGGGCCCCGTGCCAAAACTTTTCAGCTTCCCGAAGGAGGGAAGAGGCGTTGTCGTGCCCTCTTCACGACATGATCCAACCAACAGCCCCTGTCGATGTGAATGGGGGCGTGTTCACCCATCCGTTTCCTGTAGTCTACGATCAGCTCCTTTGTCTTGCTGACATTGAGGGAGAGGTTGTTGTCCTGTGACGACACTGTGTAAGTGCGTTTCGTGCCATGCTCCTGTGTGCGCTCCGTGGGAGTTCACCACTGGCACATAATGGGTATAATTGGATCATGGAAGATGATTGGATGGAATCAAGTCGTCTGAATTCTAATCAACTCTCTCTATATGTACTCTCCCTGGATCAACTTCCCAATGGCACCCTATTCCCTATATACTGTAGAGCACTATAAATTACACCCTATTCCCTATATACTGTAGTGCACTATAAATTACACCCTATTCCCTATATACTATAGTGCACTATAAGTGACACCCTATTCCCTATATACTGTAGTGCACTATAAATGACACCCTATTCCCTATATACTGTAGTGCACTATAAATTACACCCTATTCCCTATATACTGTAGTGCACTATAAATTACACCCTATTCCCTATATACTGTAGTGCACTATAAATTACACCCTATTCCCTATATACTATAGTGCACTATAACTGACACCCTATTGCCTATATACTGTAGTGCACTATAAATTACACCCTATTCCCTATATATTGTAGTGCACTATAAATTACACCCTATTCCCTATATACTGTAGTGCACTATAAATTACACCCTATTCCCTATATATTGTAGTGCACTATAAATTACACCCTATTCCCTATATACTGTAGTGCACTATAAATAGCACCCTATTCCCTATATATTGTAGTGCACTATAAATTACACCCTATTCCCTATATATTGTAGTGCACTATAAATTACACCCTATCCCTATATATTGTAGTGCACTATAAATTACACCCTATTCCCTATATACTATAGTGCACTATAAATAGCACCCTATTCCCTATATATTGTAGTGCACTATAAATTACACCCTATTCCCTATATATTGTAGTGCACTATAAATTAAACCCTATTCCCTTAATACTGTAGTGCACTATAAATTACACCCTATTCCCTATATACTGTAGTGCACTATAAATGACACCCTATTCCCTAGAATCCTGACTAGAACCAAAAAAATTGATCATATTACTCCAGTGCTAGCCTCTCTACACTGGCTTCCTGTCAAAGCAAGGGCTGATTTCAAGGTTTTACTGCTAACCTACAAAGCATTACATGGGCTTGCTCCTACCTATCTCTCTGATTTGGTCCTGCCGTACATACCTACACGTACGCTATGGTCACAAGACGCAGGCCTCCTAATTGTCCCTAGAATTTCTAAGCAAACAGCTGGAGGCAGGGCTTTCTCCTATAGAGCTCCATTTCTATGGAACGGTCTGCCTACCCATGTCAGAGACGCAAACTCGGTCTCAACCTTTAAGTCTTTACTGAAGACTCATCTCTTCAGTGGGTCATATGATTGAGTGTAGTCTGGCCCAGGAGTGGGAAGGTGAACGGAAAGGCTCTGGAGCAACGAACCGCCCTTGCTGTCTCTGCCTGGCCAGTTCCCCTCTTTCCACTGGGATTCTCTGCCTCTAACCCTATTACAGGGGCTGAGTCACTGGCTTACTGGGGCTCTCTCATGCCGTCCCTGCAGGGGGTGCGTCACCTGAGTGGGATGATTCACTGTTGTGGTCATCCTGTCTGGGTTGGCGCCGCCCCCCTCTTTGTGGGCTATACTCAGCCTTGTCTCAGGATGGTAAGTTGGTGGTTGAAGATATCCCTCTAGTGGTGTACGGGCTGTGCTTTGGCAAAGTGGGTGGGGTTATATCCTTCCTGTTTGGCCCTGTCCGGAGGTGTCCTCAAATGGGGCCACAGTGTCTCCTGAACCCTCCTGTCTCAGCCTCCAGTATTTATGCTGCAGTAGTTTGTGTCGGGGGGCTAGGGTCAGTTTGTTATATCTGGAGTACTTCTCCTGTCCTATTCGGTGTCCTGTGTGAATCTAAGTGTGCGTTCTCTAATTCTCTCCTTCTTTCTTTCTCTCTCCCGGAGGACCTGAGCCCTAGGACCATGCCCCAGGACTACCTGACATGATGACTCCTTGCTGTCCCCAGTCCACCTGGCCATGCTGCTGCTCCAGTTTCAACTGTTCTGCCTTACTATTATTTGACCATGCTGGTCATTTATGAACATTTTAACATCTTGGCCATGTTCTGTTATAATCTCCACCCGGCACAGCCAGAAGAGGACTGGCCACCCCACATATGCTCTCTCTAATTCTCTCTTTCTTTCTCTCTCTCTCTCTGAGGACCTGAGCCCAAGGACCGTGCCCCAGGACGACCTGACATGATGACTCCTTGCTGTCCCCAGTCCACCTGACTGTGCTGCTGCTCCAGTTTCAACTGTTCTGCCTTGTTATTATTCGACCATGCTGGTCATTTATGAACATTTGAACATCTTGGCCATGTTCTGTTATAATCTCCACCCGGCACAGCCAGAAGAGGACTGGCCACCCCACATAGCCTGGTTCCTCTCTAGGTTTCTTCCTAGGTTTTGGCCTTTCTAGGGAGTTTTTCCTAGCCACCGTGCTTCTACACCTGCATTGTTTGCTGTTTGGGGTTTTAGGCTGGGTTTCTGTACAGCACTTTGAGATATCAGCTGATGTACGAAGGGCTATATAAATAAAATTTGATTTGATTGATTGATTGTAGTGCACTATAAATTACACCCTATTCCCTATATACTATAGTGCACTATAAATTACACCCTATTCCCTATATATTGTAGTGCACTATAAATTACACCCTATTCCCTATACACTGTAGTGCACTATAAATTACACCCTATTCCCTATATACTATAGTGCACTATAAATTACACCCTATTCCCTATATATTGTAGTGCACTATAAATTACACCCTATTCCCTATACACTGTAGTGCACTATAAATTACACCCTATTCCCAATATACTATAGTGCACTATAAATTACACCCTATTCTCTATACACTGTAGTGCACTATAAATTACACCCTGCTCCCTATAACTGATTTGTTGACTTGGAAGCTTTTGGACCTGTACATATGGTCCCTCTAATTAAAACTCCATGACAGTAGGTCTGGTCCTTCTAACTACAACACCATGAAACCAGTAGGTCTGGTCCCTCTAATTACAACTCCATGAAAACAGTAGGTCTGGTCCCTCTAACTACAACACCATGAAACCAGTAGGTCTGGTCCCTCTAATTACAACACCGTGAAACCAGTAGGTCTGGTCCCTCTAATTACAACACCATGAAAACAGTAGGTCTGGTCCTTCTAACTACAACACCATGAAACCAGTAGGTCTGGTCCCTCTAACTACAACACCATGAAAACAGTAGGTCTGGTCCCTCTAATTACAACACCATGAAAACAGTAGGTCTGGTCCCTCTAATTACAACACCATGAAACCAGTAGGTCTGGTCCCTCTAATTACAACACCATGAAAACAGTAGGTCTGGTCCTTCTAACTACAACACCATGAAACCAGTAGGTCTGGTCCCTCTAACTACAACACCATGAAAACAGTAGGTCTGGTCCCTCTAATTACAACACCATGAAAACAGTAGGTCTGGTCCCTCTAATTACAACTCCATGACAGTAGGTCTGGTCCTTCTAACTACAACACCATGAAACCAGTAGGTCTGGTCCCTCTAACTACAACACCATGAAACCAGTAGGTCTGGTCCCTCTAACTACAACACCATGAAACCAGTAGGTCTGGTCCCTCTAACTACAACACCGTGAAACCAGTAGGTCTGGTCCCTCTAACTACAACACCGTGAAACCAGTAGGTCTGGTCTCTCTAACTACAACACCGTGAAACCAGTACATCTGGTCCCTCTAACTACAACACCATGAAACCAGTAGGTCTGGTCCCTCTAACTACAACACCATGAAACCAGTAGGTCCCTCTAACTACAACACCGTGAAACCAGTAGGTCTGGTCTCTCTAACTACAACACCGTGAAACCAGTAGGTCTGGTCCCTCTAACTACAACACCGTGAAACCAGTAGGTCTGGTCTCTCTAACTACAACACCGTGAAACCAGTACATCTGGTCCCTCTAACTACAACACCATGAAACCAGTAGGTATGGTCCTCTAACTACAACACCATGAAACCAGTAGGTCCCTAATTACAACTCCATGAAAACAGTAGGTCTGGTCCTCCTAACACAACACCATGAAACCAGTAGGTCTGGTCCCTCTAACTACAACACCATGAAACCAGTAGGTCCCTCTAATTACAACACCATGAAACCAGTAGGTCTGGGTCCCTCTAACTACAACACCGTGAAACCAGTAGGTCTGGTCTCTCTAACTACAACACCGTGAAACCAGTACATCTGGTCCCTCGAACTACAACACCGTGAAACCAGTAGGTCTGGTCCCTCTAACTACAACACAGTGAAACCAGTAGGTCTGGTCTCTCTAACTACAACACCGTGAAACCAGTACATCTGGTCCCTCTAACTACAACACCATGAAACCAGTAGGTATGGTCCCTCTAACTACAACACCATGAAACCAGTAGGTCCCTCTAATTACAACACCATGAAACCAGTAGGTCTGATCCCTCTAACTACAACACCGTGAAACCAGTAGGTCTGGTCCCTCTAACTACAACACCGTGAAACCAGTAGGTCTGGTCTCTCTAACCACAACACCGTGAAACCAGTACATCTGGTCCTCTAACTACAACACCGTGAAACCAGTAGGTCTGGTCCTTCTAATTACAACACCATGAAACCACTAACTACAACACCATGGAAACAGTAGGTCTGGTCCTTCTAACTACAACACCATGAAACCAGTAGGTATGGTCCTCTAACTACAACACCATGAAACCAGTAGGTCCCTCTAATTACAACACCATGAAACCAGTAGGTCTGGTCCCTCTAACTACAACACCATGAAACCAGTAGGTCCCTCTAACTACAACACTGTGAAACCAGTAGGTCTGGTCCCTCTAACTACAACACCATGAAACCAGTAGGTCTGGTCCCTCTAATTACAACACCATGAAACCAGTAGGTCTGGTCCCTCTAACTACAACACCATGAAACCAGTAGGTCCCTCTAATTACAACACCATGAAACCAGTAGGTCTGGTCCCTCTAACTACAACACCATGAAACCAGTAGGTCTGGTCCCTCTAACTACAACACCATGAAACCAGTAGGTCTGGTCCCTCTAATTACAACACCATGAAACCAGTAGGTCTGGTCCCTCTAACTACAACACCGTGAAACCAGTAGGTCTGGTCCCTCTAACTACAACACCGTGAAACCAGTAGGTCTGGTCTCTCTAACTACAACACCGTGAAACCAGTACATCTGGTCCCTCTAACTACAACACCATGAAACCAGTAGGTATGGTCCCTCTAACTACAACACCATGAAACCAGTAGGTCCCTCTAATTACAACTCCATGAAAACAGTAGGTCTGGTCCTCCTAACTACAACACCATGAAACCAGTAGGTCTGGTCCTCTAACTACAACACCATGAAACCAGTAGGTCCCTCTAATTACAACACCATGAAACCAGTAGGTCTGGTCCCTCTAACTACAACACCGTGAAACCAGTAGGTCTGGTCCCTCTGAAACCGTGAAACCAGTAGGTCTGGTCTCTCTAACTACAACACCGTGAAACCAGTACATCTGGTCCCTCGAACTACAACACCGTGAAACCAGTAGGTCTGGTCCCTCTAACTACAACACAGTGAAACCAGTAGGTCTGGTCTCTCTAACTACAACACCGTGAAACCAGTACATCTGGTCCCTCTAACTACAACACCATGAAACCAGTAGGTATGGTCCCTCTAACTACAACACCATGAAACCAGTAGGTCCCTCTAATTACAACACCATGAAACCAGTAGGTCTGATCCCTCTAACTACAACACCGTGAAACCAGTAGGTCTGGTCCCTCTAACTACAACACCGTGAAACCAGTAGGTCTGGTCTCTCTAACCACAACACCGTGAAACCAGTACATCTGGTCCCTCTAACTACAACACCGTGAAACCAGTAGGTCTGGTCCTTCTAATTACAACACCATGAAACCAGTAGGTCCCTCTAACTACAACACCATGGAAACAGTAGGTCTGGTCCTTCTAACTACAACACCATGAAACCAGTAGGTATGGTCCCTCTAACTACAACACCATGAAACCAGTAGGTCCCTCTAATTACAACACCATGAAACCAGTAGGTCTGGTCCCTCTAACTACAACACCATGAAACCAGTAGGTCCCTCTAACTACAACACTGTGAAACCAGTAGGTCTGGTCCTTCTAACTACAACACCATGAAACCAGTAGGTCTGGTCCCTCTAATTACAACTCCATGAAAACAGTAGGTCTGGTCCCTCTAACTACAACACCATGAAACCAGTAGGTCCCTCTAATTACAACACCATGAAACCAGTAGGTCTGGTCCCTCTAACTACAACACCGTGAAACCAGTAGGTCTGGTCCCTCTAACTACAACACCATGAAACCAGTAGGTCCCTCTAATTACAACACCATGAAACCAGTAGGTCTGGTCCCTCTAACTACAACACCGTGAAACCAGTAGGTCTGGTCCCTCTAACTACAACACCGTGAAACCAGTAGGTCTGGTCTCTCTAACTACAACACCGTGAAACCAGTACATCTGGTCCCTCTAACTACAACACCATGAAACCAGTAGGTCCCTCTAACTACAACACCATGAAACCAGTAGGTCCCTCTAACTACAACACCGTGAAACCAGTAGGTCTTGTCCCTCGAACTACAATGCCGTGAAACCAGTAGGTCTGGTCTCTCTAACTACAACACCGTGAAACCAGTACATCTGGTCCCTCTAACTACAACACCATGAAACCAGTAGGTCCCTCTAACTACAACACCATGAAACCAGTAGGTCCCTCTAACTACAACACCGTGAAACCAGTAGGTCTTGTCCCTCGAACTACAATGCCGTGAAACCAGTAGGTCTGGTCTCTCTAACTACAACACAGTGAAACCAGTAGGTCTGGTCCCTCTAACTACAACACCATGAAACCAGTAGGTCCCTCTAACTACAACACCGTGAAACCAGTAGGTCTGGTCCCTCTAACTACAACACCGTGAAACCAGTAGGTCTGGTCCCTCTAATTACAACACCATGAAACCAGTAGGTCTGGTCCCTCGCACTACAACACCATGAAACCAGTAGGTCCCTCTAACTACAACACCGTGAAACCAGTAGGTCCCTCTAACTACAACACCATGAAACCAGTAGGTCCCTCTAACTACAACACCATGAAACCAGTAGGTCCCTCTAACTACAACACCGTGAAACCAGCAGGTCTGGTCCCTCTAACTACATAGCCTACTTCCACCATCATTTCCCTCTAAATTGGCCTGCCTCTCTCTCTCTCTCTCTCTCTCTCTCTCTCTCTCTCTCTCTCTCTCTCTCTCTCTCTCTCTCTCTCTCTCTCTCTCTCTCTCTCTCTCTCTCTCTCTCTCTCTCTCTCTCCTGGGCCTCCGTGGCTGAATCATTTCCTTGCCCTCTCTCTGTGAATGATTGCCCACCATGGTAAGGTAAAAACACTTTGCCCCTGATTACCTCTGAGCACAGAGTGGCTCCATCGCAGCAGACTGCCTGCCCCCTCATTACCATGTATCCAACCCGGCTCCCCTTCTACCCTCCGTCCGTACCACCATCCCTCCCTCCTTCCCTACTCCCCATCACCCCACCAATGCAAATACATAGGCTGCCTGCCAAATGGAACCCTATTCCATATTCTGTAAAGTAGTGCACTATATAGGGCATAGGGTGCCGTTTGGGAGGATACCAGACTATTATGACTCACTATACCTAGAGTTCAGTCTGAGCCCTGGCCTCTGAGAAGTCCAGGTAAGTAAAATGGACATATTTTAATGTGAAGTCGTTCAGATTACATTAGGGGTCGTGGTAATGACAGTGATTAACGGGACAATCGAAGAACATTTGTGGCCCTTTTTCACAAGCCTAGTATGGTTTGAGGAAAATCAAATTGCATATATACGAGCGACCTGCAATTTATGTTCAATTTCTCTGGTGTCTCGGGGCCTGAGTGCGTTTCTCTGGTGTCTCGGGGCCTGAGTGCGAGGCTTCATTGATTGACGTTATAAAAAGCAAAGAATAGGCAGCAAATGGCTCTTTTTTCAATTGAATTCTTATATTAGGAAAATCAGGTAAATAAGGTAAATCCACAGGCCTTTCAATCATCTCTCAACAAAATAACTCATCAAGAATAATTTTAGGGGTAATTGTTTTTTTTCTCCCTTTTCTCCTTCTCTTTTTCAAACGCTGGAAGCTGAGAGGAAAACAATGGAATTGAATTACTGACACAACGTGGTCAGAATTAAACTCCTTACAAACCATCCACAGTTGGAATTAAACTAGGCTCATTTTAAACTATTTATTGTCGGAATTAAACTAGGCTCATTTTAAACTATTACGTTTCTGAATTAAACTAAGAACATTTTAAATGATTAATTTTCTGAAATTAGCTTAATTTTAAACTATTCAAAAATAAAATAGATTTTCAAATCCATCCTGGCGTTGGGAAACACTTTGTTTTTTTGTCCAAAATAGCACACTATTCCCTTTATAGTACACTAAGGTGTCACGTTCGTTGAATGGAGGTAGAACAAGCGTGAGATGATTACATCTTATTTTAATGACGACGAAGAAACACTTAAACAAATTTACAAAATAAACAATAAACGAACGTGAAGCTATATATGATAAGTGTGCAGACACAGGCAACTAACACACAGACAATAACCCACACATTTCCCAAGGAATATGGCTGCCTAAATATGGTTCCCAATCAGAGACAACGATAAACAGCTGCCTCCGATTGGGAACCTATCTAGGCAACCATAGACATACAAAACACCTAGACTAGTAAACAACCCCATAAATATACAACACCCTTAGACAGTACCGAAACACATACATCACCCACGTCACACCCTGACCTAACCAAAATAATAAAGAAAACAAAGAATACTAAGGTCAGGGCTTGACATGAGGACGAGGGTCCATAGAACTCTGGTCCAAATAGTGCACTAAGGACTAGGGTCCACAGAACTCTGGTCCAAATAGTGCACTAAGGACTAGGGTCCATAGAACTCTGGTCCAAATAGTGCACTAAGGACTATGGTCCACAGAACTCTGGTCCAAATAGTGCACTAAGGACTAGGGCCCATAGAACTCTGGTCCAAATAGTGCACTAAGGACTAGGGCCCATAGAACTCTGGTCCCAAATAGTGCACTAAGGACTAGGGCCCACAGAACTCTGGTCCAAATAGTGCACTAAGGACTAGGGCCCATAGAACTCTGGTCCAAATAGTGCACTAAGGACTAGGGCCCATAGAACTCTGGTCCCAAATAGTGCACTAAGGACTAGGGCCCATAGAACTCTGGTCCCAAATAGTGCACTAAGGACTAGGGCCCACAGAACTCTGGTCCAAATAGTGCACTAAGGACTAGGGCCCATAGAACTCTGGTCCAAATAGTGCACTAAGGACTAGGGCCCATAGAACTCTGGTCCCAAATAGTGCACTAAGGACTAGGGCCCATAGAACTCTGGTCCAAATAGTGCACTAAATAGGGAATAGGGTGCCATTTGTACTGGGTTTTCTGTCTCCCAGACTAGCTCAGTGTAAACACACTAGATACTGCAACATCTCCCCTCACGGCTCCTACACACACACAGTTACCACTTTAATGACTCACTCTCAGGCGAATGAGCCACTACGTTGGCTCTGCTGTTAGCCTGTAGAGCAGCATTGGGTTGAGGCTACACCATGAGCTGTAATGGATGCCAGGTCAGTGTTAGTACCGGCTGTACCGTGGGAGCCCACGGCGGTGTGTGTGAGGAGGGAATGTGCTGTGTGTTGGAATGTTAAACAAAGGTCAACACCAAGTCATTATTAACACTTTGCTGTTAATTCAAAATCACTTCAACATCTCTGCCTCCTGGGAAAACACATGGGAGTAGAAAGGTTGGGATAGATACCGGATGATACCGGGTGGTTTCTGTTACAGTATCAGCAGTATAGACTAGTTGTTACTATATCAGCTGTCTGTATAGACTAGTTGTTACTATATCAGCTGTCTGTATAGACTAGTTGTTACTATATCAGCTGTCTGTGTAGACTAGTTGTTACTATATCAGCTGTCTGTGTCTGTGTAGACTAGTTGTTACTATATCAGCTGTCTGTATAGACTAGTTGTTACTATATCAGCTGTCTGTATAGACTAGTTGTTACTATATCAGCTGTCTGTGTAGACTAGTTGTTACTATATCAGCTGTTTGTATAGACTAGTTGTTACTATATCAGCTGTCTGTATAGACTAGTTGTTACTATATCAGCTGTCTGTGTCTGTGTAGACTAGTTGTTACTATATCAGCTGTCTGTGTAGACTAGATGTTACTATATCAGCTGTCTGTATAGACTAGTTGTTACTATATCAGCTGTCTGTGTAGACTAGTTGTTACTATATCAGCTGTCTGTGTAGACTAGTTGTTATTATATCAGCTGTCTGTATAGACTAGTTGTTACTATATCAGCTGTCTGTGTCTGTATAGACTAGTTGTTACTATATCAGCTGTCTGTGTCTGTATAGACTAGTTGTTACTATATCAGCTGTCTGTGTCTGTATAGACTAGTTGTTACTATATCAGCTGTCTGTGTCTGTATAGACTAGTTGTTACTATATCAGCTGTCTGTATAGACTAGTTGTTACTATATCAGCTGTCTGTATAGACTAGTCGTTACTATATCAGCTGTCTGTATAGACTAGTTGTTACTATATCAGCTGTCTGTATAGACTAGTTGTTACTATATCAGCTGTCTGTGTCTGTATAGACTAGTTGTTACTATATCAGCTGTCTGTGTCTGTATAGACTAGTTGTTATTATATCAGCTGTCTGTGTCTGTATAGACTAGTTGTTACTATATCAGCTGTCTGTATAGACTAGTTGTTACTATATCAGCTGTCTGTATAGACTAGTTGTTACTATATCAGCTGTCTGTATAGACTAGTTGTTACTTTATCAGCTGTCTGTATAGACTAGTTGTTACTATATCAGCTGTCTGTATAGACTAGTTGTTATTATATCAGCTGTCTGTATAGACTAGTTGTTACTATATCAGCTGTCTGTGTCTGTATAGACTAGTTGTTACTATATCAGCTGTCTGTGTCTCTATAGACTAGTTGTTACTATATCAGCTGTCTGTGTCTGTGTAGACTAGTTGTTACTATATCAGCTGTCTGTGTAGACTAGTTGTTACTATATCAGCTGTCTGTATAGACTAGTTGTTACTATATCAGCTGTCTGTGTAGACTAGTTGTTACTATATCAGCTGTCTGTGTCTGTATAGACTAGTTGTTACTATATCAGCTGTCTGTGTAGACTAGTTGTTATTATATCAGCTGTCTGTGTAGACTAGTTGTTATTATATCAGCTGTCTGTGTAGACTAGTTGTTACTATATCAGCTGTCTGTGTAGACTAGTTGTTATTATATCAGCTGTCTGTGTAGACTAGTTGTTACTATATCAGCTGTCTGTGTCTGTATAGACTAGTTGTTACTATATCAGCTGTCTGTGTCTGTATAGACTAGTTGTTACTATATCAGCTGTCTGTGTAGACTAGTTGTTATTATATCAGCTGTCTGTGTAGACTAGTTGTTACTATATCAGCTGTCTGTGTCTGTATAGACTAGTTGTTACTATATTAGCTGTCTGTGTCTGTATAGACTAGTTGTTACTATATCAGCTGTCTGTGTCTGTATAGACTAGTTGTTACTATATCAGCTGTCTGTGTCTGTATAGACTAGTTGTTACTATATCAGCTGTCTGTGTCTGTGTCTGTGTAGACTAGTTGTTACTATATCAGCTGTCGGTATAGACTAGTTGTTACTATATCAGCTGTCTGTATAGACTAGTTGTTACTATATCAGCTGTCGGTATAGACTAGTTGTTACTATATCAGCTGTCTGTCTAGACTAGTTGTTACTATATCAGCTGTCTGTGTCTGTGTAGACTAGTTGTTACTATATCCGCTGTCTGTGTAGACTAGTTGTTACTATATCAGCTGTCTGTATAGACTAGTTGTTACTATATCAGCTGTCTGTGTAGACTAGTTGTTACTATATCAGCTGGCTGTATAGACTAGTTGTGACTATATCAGCTGTCTGTGTAGACTAGTTGTTACTAGATCAGCTGTCTGTGTAGACTAGTTGTTACTAGATCAGCTGTCTGTGTCTGTATAGACTAGTTGTTACTATATCAGCTGTCTGTATAGACTAGTTGTTACTATATCAGCTGTCTGTGTCTGTGTGGACTAGTTGTTACTATATCAGCTGTCTGTATAGACCAGTTGTTACTATGTCAGCTGTCTGTAAAGACTAGTTGTTACTATATCAGCTGTCTGTGTCTGTATAGACTAGTTGTTACTATATCAGATGTCTGTGTCTGTATAGACTAGTTGTTACTATATCAGCTGTCTGTATAGACTAGTTGTTACTATATCAGCTGTCTGTATAGACTAGTTGTTACTATATCAGCTGTCTGTGTAGACTAGTTGTTACTATATCAGCTGTCTGTATAGACTAGTCGTTACTATATCAGCTGTCTGTGTAGACTAGTTGTTACTATATCAGCTGTCTGTGTCTGTATAGACTAGTTGTTACTATATCAGCTGTCTGTATAGACTAGTTGTTACTATATCAGCTGTCTGTGTCTGTATAGACTGGTGTGTCTGTATAGACCAGTTGTTACTATATCAGCTGTCTGTGTCTGTGTAGACTAGTTGTTACTATATCAGCTGTCTGTGTCTGTGTAGACTAGTTGTTACTATATCAGCTGTCTGTGTAGACTAGTTCAGGACTGTCTGTCTGTCTGTCTGTCTGTCTGTCCGTCCGTCCGTCCGTCCGTCCGTCCGTCCGTCCGTCCGTCCGTCCGTCCGTCCGTCCGTCCGTCCGTCCGTCCGTCCGTCCGTCCGTCCGTCTGTCCGTCTGTCTGTGGTTGTTTGCTTGTGTGTGTGTGTGTGTGTGTGTGTGTGTGTGTGTGTGTGTGTGTGTGTGTGTGTGTGTGTGTGTGTGTGTGTGTGTGTGTGTGTGTGTGTGTGTGTGTGTGTGTGTGTGTGTGTGTGTGTGTGTGTGTGTGTGTGTGTGTGTGTGTGTGTGTGTGTGTGTGTGTGTGTGTGTGTGTGTGTGTGTGTGTGTGTGTGTGTGTGTACATCCATATCTGAGTGTGTGTACATACCGTAGACCAGAACGGTGGCGGGGGAGCTCCTGCGTCGTGCCACAATGTTCTTGGCCACGCAGGTGTAGTTGGCCGTGTCCGCCAGCCTGGCCTGTTTGATGATCAGATTACGGTCCCCAGTCACCAAGAAGTTGGGCTCGCTTACCGGGTCGATCACATGCTCGTTCCTCTGCCACTCCACCTGAAAATAACAGACCTGGAAGCTTCAAACAAACTGTGTGTTTTCAACCAGGGGGACAGAGGGACGTCCCCGTCCCCGTCCCCGAGGACGATGGGTCCACTGGTGAGATTACATTATTATAGACACAGACAGGGGGAAGGTTTTCAATAATAAACATTGTGGTGTCTAGACGGAGTAGCTGTTATGTTAAAGTTATGTCCAGTCTAATCCCAGTGAGAGTAGCTATGTCTCTGTCTGTCAGGTTATGTCCAGTCTAATCCCTGTGAGAGTAGCTATGTCTCTGTCTGTCAGGTTATGTCTCTGTCTATAAGGTTATGTCCAGTCTAATCCCTGTGAGAGTAGCTATGTCTCTGTCTGTCAGGTTATGTCCAGTCTAATCCCTGTGAGAGTAGCTATGTCTCTGTCTGTAAGGTTGTGTCCAGTCTAATCCCTGTGAGAGTAGCTGTGTCTCTGTCTGTAAGGTTATGTCCAGTCTAATCCCTGTGAGAGTAGCTATGTCTCTGTCTGTCAGGTTATGTCCAGTCTAATCCCTGTGAGAGTAGCTGTGTCTCTGTCTGTAAGGTTATGTCCAGTCTAATCCCTGTGAGAGTAGCTATGTCTCTGTCTGTCAGGTTATGTCCAGTCTAATCCCTGTGAGAGTAGCTGTGTCTCTGTCTGTCAGGTTATGTCCAGTCTAATCCCTGTGAGAGTAGCTATGTCTCTGTCTGTAAGGTTGTGTCTCTGTCTGTAAGGTTATGCCCAGTCTAATCCCAGTGAGAGTAGCTATGTCTCTGTCTGTCAGGTTATGTCCAGTCTAATCCCTGTGAGAGTAGCTGTGTCTCTGTCTGTCAGGTTATGTCCAGTCTAATCCCTGTGAGAGTAGCTATGTCTCTGTCTGTAAGGTTGTGTCTCTGTCTGTAAGGTTATGCCCAGTCTAATCCCAGTGAGAGTAGCTATGTCTCTGTCTGTCAGGTTATGTCCAGTCTAATCCCTGTGAGAGTAGCTGTGTCTCTGTCTGTCAGGTTATGTCCAGTCTAATCCCTGTGAGAGTAGCTATGTCTCTGTCTGTAAGGTTATGTCCAGTCTAATCCCTGTGAGAGTAGCTATGTCTCTGTCTGTCAGGTTATGTCCAGTCTAATCCCTGTGAGAGTAGCTATGTCTCTGTCTGTCAGGTTATGTACAGTCTAATCCCTGTGAGAGTAGCTATGTCTCTGTCTGTAAGGTTATGCCCAGTCTAATCCCTGTGAGAGTAGCTATGTCTCTGTCTGTAAGGTTGTGTCTCTGTCTGTAAGGTTATGCCCAGTCTAATCCCTGTGAGAGTAGCTATGTCTCTGTCTGTAAAGTTATGCCCAGTCTAATCCCTGTGAGAGTAGCTATGTCTCTGTCTGTAAGGTTATGTCCAGTCTAATCCCTGTGAGAGTAGCTGTGTCTCTGTCTGAAAGGTTATGTCCAGTCTAATCCCTGTGAGAGTAGTTAGTCCAGTTTGTGTTTCTCTGAGGGATCCCTTCTCCAAGTAGCTAGTAGAAATGCTGTTGCTAGTGTCGTGGTCATTTTCTGTATTGCTAAATAAGGAGAGTTTACGAACATAACATTCAACATAACATTCAGCAACTGAGATCTTTTATAGCAAAGATCCACCCCCTCGTCGACATGACAAACCACAGATAATAGAAACTGTTCACAAAGAAAGACTTTTACTTGAGAGAGGAGTATACCATAGCCAGACAGCATTCTCTATTAAATCATCGTTCAGTTTGGTCTCTAAAACGAGGTTCTAATCTCGTTCTTGGTACTTCATATTACAAAAACATTACCTCATCCAATGGCATATATCAATTGTCAATTCTAGATACCTCCATCTCAAATACAATCCACCCCTGGACAAGCTCTCTGAGAGGAGTGAGCCTCTAGGTCATAAACTAGGTCAAGATACGTTTCAACATCAGAGGGGACATACAATGGTTCCAGACACTGCCATACTCCCCCAATGGGAAAAGGAGGGAGTGACGAGAGTACAGACATGGTGGAGTCCTTCACATGGTTTAACAGATACATTCACATATGAAGACAATCCTGACAAATTTATTACAAATAAAAAACAGAAATACCTTATTTATATAAGTATTCAGACCCTTTGCTATGAGACTCGTTTCCATTGATCATCATTGAGATGTTTCTACAACTTGATTGGAGTCCACCTGTTGTAAATTCAATAGATTGGACATGATTTGGAAAGGCAAACACACCTGTATATATAAGGTCCCATAGTTGACAGTGCATGTCAGAGCAAAAAACCGAGCCAGAAGGACAACCATCTCTGCAGCACTCCACCAATCAGACCTTTATAGTCAAGTGGCCAGATGGAGGCCACTCCTCAGTAAAAGGCACATGACAGCCCGCTTGGAGTTTGACAAAAAAAGTGCCAAAAGGACTCTCAAACCATGAGAAACAAGGTTGTGGAAAAAGTCAAAGGGTCTGAATAATTTCCAAATGCACTGTGGGGCCCCAGTTAAACCAGGGCCCATCGTAGCACTATGCAGGGAATAGAGTGCCATGGGAGACAGCCTCTTACTGGTCCCTGTGCTGTCCAAAAACAATCTGTACTACTACTGGTCCCTGTGCTGTCCCACAACACTCTGTACTACTACTGGTCCCTGTGCTGTCCAACAACAATCTGTACTACTACTGGTCCCTGTGCTGTCCAACAACACTCTGTACTACTACTGGTCCCTGTGCTGTCCAACAACAATCTGTACTACTACTGGTCCCTGTGCTGTCCCACAACAATCTGTACTACTACTGGTCCCTGTGCTGTCCAACAACAATCTGTACTACTACTGGTCCCTGTGCTGTCCAACAACAATCTGTACTACTACTGGTCCCTGTGCTGTCCAACAACAATCTGTACTACTACTGGTCCCTGTGCTGTCCAACCACAATCTGTACTACTACTGGTCCCTGTGCTGTCCAACCACAATCTGTACTACTACTGGTCCCTGTGCTGTCCCACAACAATCTGTACTACTACTGGTCCCTGTGCTGTCCAACAACAATCTGTAGTACTACTGGTCCCTGTGCTGTCCAACAACAATCTGTACTACTATCTGTCCCACAACACTCTGTACTACTACTGGTCCCTGTGCTGTCCAACAACAATCTGTACTACTACTGGTCCCTGTGCTGTCCAACAACAATCTGTACTACTACTGGTCCCTGTGCTGTCCCACAACAATCTGTACTACTACTGGTCCCTGTGCTGTCCCACAACAATCTGTACTACTACTGGTCCCTGTGCTGTCCAACAACAATCTGTACTACTACTGGTCCCTGTGCTGTCCCACAACAATCTGTACTACTACTGGTCCCTGTGCTGTCCAACAACAATCTGTACTACTACTGGTCCCTGTGCTGTCCAACAACAATCTGTACTACTACTGGTCCCTGTGCTGTCCCACAACAATCTGTACTACTACTGGTCCCTGTGCTGTCCATCAACAATCTGTACTACTACTGGTCCCTGTGCTGTCCCACAACAATCTGTACTACTACTGGTCCCTGTGCTGTCCCACAACAATCTGTACTACTACTGGTCCCTGTGCTGTCCCACAACAATCTGTACTACTACTGGTCCCTGTGCTGTCCAACAACAATCTGTACTACTACTGGTCCCTGTGCTGTCCCACAACAATCTGTACTACTACTGGTCCCTGTGCTGTCCCACAACACTCTGTACTACTACTGGTCCCTGTGCTGTCCCACAACAATCTGTACTACTACTGGTCCCTGTGCTGTCCCACAACAATCTGTACTACTACTGGTCCCTGTGCTGTCCCACAACAATCTGTACTACTACTGGTCCCTGTGCTGTCCAACAACAATCTGTACTACTACTGGTCCCTGTGCTGTCCCACAACACTCTGTACTACTACTGGTCCCTGTGCTGTCCCACAACAATCTGTACTACTACTGGTCCCTGTGCTGTCCCACAACAATCTGTACTACTACTGGTCCCTGTGCTGTCCCACAACAATCTGTACTACTACTGGTCCCTGTGCTGTCCAACAACAATCTGTACTACTACTGGTCCCTGTGCTGTCCAACAACAATCTGTACTACTACTGGTCCCTGTGCTGTCCCACAACACTCTGTACTACTACTGGTCCCTGTGCTGTCCAACAACAATCTGTACTACTACTGGTCCCTGTGCTGTCCCACAACACTCTGTACTACTACTGGTCCCTGTGCTGTCCATCAACAATCTGTACTACTACTACTGGTCCCTGTGCTGTCCAACAACAATCTGTACTACTACTGGTCCCTGTGCTGTCCCACAACAATCTGTACTACTACTGGTCCCTGTGCTGTCCCACAACACTCTGTACTACTACTGGTCCCTACTCTGTCCCAAAGAATGTATAACTAGCTATTCTGCTACTGGTCCCTACGCTGTCCATAGCCAGCTATTCGGCTACTGGTCCTTACGCTGTCCATAGCTAGCTATTCTGCTACTGGTCCCTACGCTGTCCATAGCCAGCTATTCTGCTACTGGTCCCTACGCTGTCCATAGCCAGCTATTCTGCTACTGGTCCCTACGCTGTCCATAGCCAGCTATTCTGCTACTGGTCCCTACGCTGTCCATAGCCAGCTATTCTGCTACTGGTCCCTACGCTGTCCATAGCCAGCTATTCTGCTACTGGTCCCTACGCTGTCCATAGCCAGCTATTCTGCTACTGGTCCCTACGCTGTCCATAGCTAGCTATTCTTAAACTGGTCTGTGCTGTGTGAATAGCTATCGTAGCTTCTTCTGCTGGTACAATTTATTCCGATAATGTTTCAGAGTGGCTAGCTAGCTGTTCCATGTAGTTAGTCCCTGCTCTGTCAGAGTAGCTAGCTGTTCCATGTAGTTAGTCCCTGCTCTGTCAGAGTAGCTAGCTGTTCCATGTAGTTAGTCCCTGCTATGTCAGAGTAGCTAGCTGTTCCATGTAGTTAGTCCCTGCTCTGTCAGAGTAGCTAGCTGTTCCATGTAGTTAGTCCCTGCTCTGTCAGAGTAGCTAGCTGTTCCATGTAGTTAGTCCCTGCTCTGTCAGAGTAGCTAGCTGTTCCATGTAGTTAGTCCCTGCTATGTCAGAGTAGCTAGCTGTTCCATGTAGTTAGTCCCTGCTCTGTCAGAGTAGCTAGCTGTTCCATGTAGTTAGTCCCTGCTCTGTCGGAGTAGCTAGCTGTCCCATGTAGTTAGCCCCTGCTCTGTCAGAGTGGACAAACTCAACATGATGGCTGCCAAGAGAGCAGATACAATATAGTATAGTTTGTTGTGGTGAAGAGTGATGAATGGAGGGGGTAGAGGAGATGTGTGGGTGATGCAGGGCGGGGGGTAGAGGAGATGTGTGGGTGATGCAGGGAGGGGGGTAGAGGAGATGTGTGGGTGATGCAGGGAGGGGGTAGAGGAGATGTGTGGGTGATGCAGGGAGGGGGTAGAGGAGATGTGTGGGTGATGCAGGGAGGGAGGTAGAGGAGATGTGTGGGTGATGCAGGGAGGGAGGGAGGTAGAGGAGATGTGTGGGTGATGCAGGGAGGGGGAGGAGATGTGTGGGTGATGCAGGGAGGGGTAGAGGAGATGTGTGGGTGATGCAGGGAGGGAGGGAGGTAGAGGAGATGTGTGGGTGATGGGGAGGGGGTAGAGGGATGTGTGGGTGATGCAGGGAGGGGGTAGAGGAGATGTGTGGGTGATGCAGGGAGGGAGGGAGGTAGAGGAGATGTGTGGGTGATGAATGGAGGGAGATGTGTGGGTGATGCAGGGAGGGGTAGAGGAGATGTGTGGGTGATGCAGGGAGGCGGTAGAGGAGATGTGTGGGTGATGCAGGGAGGGGGTAGAGGAGATGTGTGGGTGATGCAGGGAGGGGGGGTAGAGGAGATGTGTGGGTGATGCAGGGATGTGTGGGTGATGGGGGTAGAGGAGATGTGTGGGTGATGCAGGGAGGGGGGTAGAGGAGATGTGTGGGTGATGCAGGGAGGGGGTAGATGAGATGTGTGGGTGATGCAGGGAGGGGGTAGAGGAGATGTGTGGGTGATGCAGGGAGGGAGGTAGGGAGATGTGTGGGTGATGCAGGGAGGGGGTAGATGAGATGTGTGGGTGATGCAGGGAGGGGGTAGAGGAGATGTGGGGGATGCAGGGAGGGGGTAGAGGAGATGTGTGGGTGATGCAGGGAGGGGGGTAGAGGAGATGTGTGGGTGATGCAGGGAGGGGGTAGAGGAGATGTGTGGGTGATGCAGGGAGGGAGGTAGAGGAGATGTGTGGGTGATGCAGGGAGGGGGGTAGAGGAGATGTGTGGGTGATGCAGGGAGGGAGGTAGAGGAGATGTGTGGGTGATGCAGGGAGGGGGGTAGAGGAGATGTGTGGGTGATGCAGGGAGGGAGGTAGAGGAGATGTGTGGGTGATGCAGGGAGGGGGGTAGAGGAGATGTGTGGGTGATGCAGGGAGGGGGTAGAGGAGATGTGTGGGTGATGCAGGGAGGGGGGTAGAGGAGATGTGTGGGTGATGCAGGGAGGGGGTAGAGGAGATGTGTGGGTGATGAGGGACAGGGAGGGGGTAGAGGAGATGTGTGGGTGATGCAGGGAGGGGGTAGAGGAGATGTGTGGGTGATGAGGGAGGGGGTAGAGGAGATGTGTGGGTGATGCAGGGAGGGGGGTAGAGGAGATGTGTGGGTGATGCAGGGAGGGGGTAGAGGAGATGTGTGGGTGATGTGGATGTGTGGGTGATGCAGGGAGGGAGGTAGAGGAGATGTCTGGGTGATGCAGGGAGGGGGTAGATGAGATGTGTAAGTCGCTCTGGATAAGAGCGTCTGCTAAATGACTTAAATGTAAATGTAAATGTGTGGGTGATGCAGGGAGGGGGTAGAGGAGATGTGTGGGTGATCGAGAAAGAAGGAAGGGGGGGAATTGGGGTTGAACCAGAGGAAGATTTTATTGCTGTTGTTATTTGGGGCAGTTAGCGTTAGCATCACAGTGTGGGGGGAGCTGGCTGCGGCAGATGTGCTGTATGTGGCTGAGAGAGAGAGAGAGAGAGAGAGAGAGAGAGAGAGAGAGAGAGACAGAGACAGAGACAGAGACAGAGACAGAGACAGAGACAGAGACAGAGAAAGAGAAGGAAGAGGGAGAGAAAGTCTGAGATGAAAAAATAGAGCAAGAGAGGTAGCTGCCAGCTGACAAACATGAGTGTGTAGAGCCTGCAAATGTGCCAGAGCAGAACCCAGCCCTGAGAGTCAGCCCTGAGAACCAGCCCTGAGAGACAGCCCTGAGAACCAGCCCTGAGAGTCAGCCCTGAGAACCATCCCTGAGAGACAGCCCTGAGAGACAGCCCTGAGAACCAGCCCTGAGAACCAGCCCTGAGAGTCAGCCCTGAGAACCAGCCCTGAGAGACAGCCCTGAGAACCAGCCCTGAGAGTCAGCCCTGAGAACCATCCCTGAGAGACAGCCCTGAGAGACAGCCCTGAGAACCATCCCTGAGAGACAGCCCTGAGAACCAGCCCTGAGAGAGCCCTGAGAACCAGCCCTGAGAACCAGCCCTGAGAACCAGCCCTGAGACCCAGCACTGAGAACCAGCTCCGAGAACAAGCCCCGAGAGACAGCCCCGAGAAACAGCCCTGAGAACCAGCCCTGAGAACCAGCCCTGAGAGTCAGCCCTGAGAACCAGCCCTGAGAGACAGCCCTGAGAACCAGCCCTGAGAGTCAGCCCTGAGAACCATCCCTGAGAGACAGCCCTGAGAGACAGCCCTGAGAACCATCCCTGAGAGACAGCCGTGAGAACCAGCCCTGAGAGAGCCCTGAGAACCAGCCCTGAGAGACAGCCCTGAGAACCAGCCCAGAGAGTCAGCCCTGAGAGACAGCCCTGAGAGACAGCCCTGAGAACCAGTCCTGAGAGACAGCCCTGAGAGATGGGATTCTACGCTGTCATGAACTGCCTCCCCACCTCTGATGAAAAAATGATCAGTAATCAATAAGAGATAATAATTAGAGATATAATTGTTGCAAGGCAGTGACGTCTCTATCATGCCTTGAAAAGGAGGGTGACGCTTATTGGAAGGCAGGGACGTCTCTATCACGCTTTGAAGAGGAGGGAGAAGCTTATTGGAAGGCAGGGGCCTCTCTATCACGCTTTGAAGAGGAGGGAGAAGCTTATTGGAAGGCAGGGGCCTCTCTATCACGCTTTGAAGAGGAGGGAGAAGCTTATTGGAAGGCAGGGGCGTCTCTATCACGCTTTGAAGAGGAGGGAGAAGCTTATTGGAAGGCAGGGGCCTCTCTATCACGCTTTGAAGAGGAGGGAGAAGCTTATTGGAAGGCAGGGGCCTCTCTATCACGCTTTGAAGAGGAGGGAGAAGCTTATTGGAAGGCAGGGACGTCTCTATCACACTTTGAAGAGGAGGGAGAAGCTTATTGGAAGGCAGGGGCCTCTCTATCACGCTTTGAAGAGGAGGGAGAAGCTTATTGGAAGGCAGGGGCCTCTCTATCACGCTTTGAAGAGGAGGGTGAAGCTTATTGGAAGGCAGGGGCCTCTCTATCACACTTTGAAGAGGAAGGTGAAGCTTATTGGAAGGCAGGGGCCTCTCTATCACACTTTGAAGAGGAGGGAGAAGCTTATTGGAAGGTAGGGGCCTCTCTATCACGCTTTGAAGAGGATTATGAAGCCGGCCCACAGACACTGATCTAAGGTTTGGTTGCACATTTCTAGTGTAACTTTGTTTGAAGTGCTTCGAAGTGCTTCGAGGGGAGTGAGCAAGTTTACATTTCGGGTATAAAGGTAAAGAATCGGACCACAGTCCACGTCTCCTATCTCTAACCTCACCTCAGCTGCTGGTACGCCCTCTGGAGGATGACAGCGTAACAACACTTCCTGGTTCAACGAGACTTCCTTCCCCATTGGCTCCTCCTCAAAGTTCTTCCTCAGGTCTGAAAAAGG
>NC_068424.1:83989513-83992953 GCF_023373465.1 Oncorhynchus keta
AGGTTCATGCTCTACAACATCTGCAGAGTACGACCCTGCCTCACACAGGAAGCGGCGCAGGTCCTAATCCAGGCACTTGTCATCTCCCGTCTGGATTACTGCAACTCGCTGTTGGCTGGGCTCCCTGCCTGTGTCATTAAACCCCATACAACTCATCCAGAACGCCGCAGCCCGTCTGGTGTTCAACCTTCCCAAGTTCTCTCACGTCACCCCGCTCCTCCGCTCTCTCCACTGGCTTCCAGTTGAAGCTCGCATCCGCTACAAGACCATGGTGCTTGCCTACGGAGCTGTGAGGGGAACGGCACCTCAGTACCTCCAGGCTCTGATCAGGCCCTACACCCAAACAAGGGCACTGCGTTCATCCACCTCTGGCCTGCTCGCCTCCCTACCACTGAGGAAGTACAGTTCCCGCTCAGCCCAGTCAAAACTGTTCGCTGCTCTGGCCCCCAATGGTGGAACACACTCCCTCACGACGCCAGGACAGCGGAGTCAATCACCACCTTCCGGAGACACCTGAAACCCCACCTCTTTAAGGAATACCTAGGATAGGATAAGTAATCCTTCTCACCCCCCTAAAAGATTTAGATGCACTATTGTAAAGTGGCTGTTCCACTGGATGTCATAAGGTGAATGCACCAATTTGTAAGTCGCTCTGGATAAGAGCGTCTGCTAAATGACATAAATGTAAATGTAAATAAGTATCATCAATCATCAATCACAATATCCCATAATGACATCACAATACTCCATAATGACATCACAATACCCCATAATGACATCACAATACCCCATAATGACATCACAATACCCCATAATGACATCACAATACCTCATAATGACATCACAATTTACCATTTACATAAGTATTCAGACCATTTAATCTGAACTTTGTTGAAGCCCCTTTGGCAGCGATTACAGCCTCCAGTCTTCTTGGGTAGATGATACAAGCTTGGCACACCTGTATTTGGGGAGTTTCTCTCATTCTTCTCTGCAGATCCTCTCGGGCTCTGTCAGGTTGGATGGGGAGCATCGCTGCACAGCTATTTTCAGCTAGTGTGTCATTAAGGGGTATTGTGTCATTGTGGGGCATTATGTCATTATGGGGTATTGAGTCATTAAGGGGTATTGAGTCATTATGGGGAATAGAGTCATTATTGGGTATTGTGTCGTTATGGGGTATTGTGTCGTTATGGGGTATTGCGTCGTTATGGGGTATTGCGTCGTTATGGGGTATTGAGTCATTATGGGGTATTGTGTCGTTATGGGGTATTGTGTCGTTATGGGGTATTGCGTCGTTATGGGGTATTGTGTCATTATGGGGTATTGTGTCATTATGGGGTATTGTGTCTTTATGGGGTATTGCGTCGTTATGGGGTATTGAGTCATTATGGGGTATTGTGTCATTATGGGGTATTGTGTCATTATGGGGTATTGTGTCATGGGTTATTGAGTCATTATGGGGTATTGAGTCATTATGGGGAATATAGTCATTATTGGTTATTGTGTTGTTATGGGGTATTGCGTCGTTATGGGGTATTGTGTCATTATGGGGTATTGTGTCGTTATGGGGTATTGCGTCGTTATGGGGTATTGCGTCGTTATGGGGTATTGAGTCATTATGGGGTATTGAGTCATTATGGGGTATTGAGTCATTATGGGGTATTGAGTCATTATGGGGTATTGAGTCATTACTGGGTATTGAGTCATTATGGGGTATTGAGTCATTTTGTTTTATATGTTATATTCTTCGAAGTAGCCACCATTTGCCTTGATGACAGCTTTGCACACTCTTGGCATTCTCTCAACCAGCTTCAACTGGAATGCTTTTCCAACAGCCTTGAAGGAGTTCCTTCATATGGTGAGCCCTTGTTGGCTGCTATTCCTTCACTCTGTGGTCCAACTCATCCCAAACCATCTGAATTGGGTTGAGATCAGGTGATTGTGGAGACCAGATTATCTGATGCAGCACTCCATCACTCTCCTTCTTTGTCAAATAGCCTTGAGGTGTGTTTTGGGTCATCGTCCTGTTGAAAAACAAATGATAGTCCCACTAAGCACAAACCAGATGGTCTTGCGTATCGACGCAGAATACTAGTGTAGCCATGCTGGTTAAGAATGCCTTGAAGTATATATACATCCCAGACAGTGTCACCAGCAAAGCATCCCCCACACCATCACAGCTCCTCCTCCATGCTTCACGGTGGGAACACGAGAGATCATACGTTCACCTACTTTGCGTCTCGCAAAGACATGGCGGTTGGAAGCAAAAATCTCTAATTTGGACTCATCAGACCAAAGGACAGATTTCCACCGGTCTAATGTCCATTGCTCGTGTTTCTTGGCCCAAGAAAGTCTCTTCTTATTATTGGTGTCCTTTAGTTGTGGTTTCTTTGCAGCAATTTGACCATGAAGGCCAGAAGGCCTGTTTCTTCTCTGAACAGTTGATGTTGAGATGTCTGTTAATTGAACTTTGAATCATTCATTTCTGCTTCAAACGAGGCTGATAACTCTAACGTATCCTCTGCAGCAGATGTAACTCTGGGTCTTCCTTTCCTGTGGCGGTCCTCATGAGAGACAGGTTCATCATAGCGCTTGATGGGTTTTCCGACTGCACTTGAAGACACTTAAAAAAGTTCGTGACATTTTCCAGATTGACTAACCTTCATGCCATAAAGTAATGATGGACTCGTTTCTCTTTGCTTATTTGATCTGTTCTTGCCATAATATGGACTTGGACCAAATAGGGCTATCTTCTGTATACCAACCCTACCATGTCACAACACAACGCATTAAGAAGGAAAGAAATTCCTGCTAATTAAAATGCATTCCAGGTGATTACCTCATGAAGCTGGTTGAGAGAATGCCAAGAGTGTGTGTTACGTTCCCCCAGTTTCTGTGTTATGGTTTTGTTTGTGTGTGTTTCAGGATGGCAGAGAGAGAGAGAGAGAGAGAGAGAGAGAGAGAGAGACAGAGAGAGAAGAGAGAGAGAGAGAGAGAGAGAGAGAGAGAGAGAGAGAGAGAGAGAGAGAGAGAGAGAGAGAGAGACACACAGAGAGAGAGAGAGAGAGAGAGAGAGAGAGAGAGAGAGAGAGAGAGAGAGAGAGAGAGAGAGAGAGAGAGAGAAAGAGAGAGAGAGAGAGAGAAGAGAGAGAGAGAGAGAGAGAGAGAGAGAAAGAGAGACAGAGAGAAGAGAGAGAGAGAGAGAGAGAGAGAGAGAGAGAGAGAGAGAGAGAGAGAGAGAGAGAGAGAGACAGAGAGAGAGAGACAGAGAGAGAGAGAGAGAGAGCAGAGAGAGAGAGAGAGAGAGAGAGAGAGAGAGAGAGAGAGAGAGAGAGAGAGAGAGAGAGAGAGAGAGAGAGGAGAGAGAGAGAGAGAGAGAGAGAGAGAGAGAGAAGAGAGAGAGAGAGAGAGAAAGAGAGAGAGAGAGAGAGAGAGAGAGA
>NC_068424.1:83993053-83998053 GCF_023373465.1 Oncorhynchus keta
AGAGAGAGTTTGTAGCCGCTGCTTCTGAGGTGTGTGTGCCAATAGAACTCAGTGTTTTTGATTATTGAAATGGTTCACTCTAAGTGTGTATTATTCTGTTTCATTTCTTCCCAGGGAGGAAGGCACCTTGGGAGTGCTTAGGCAAGAGGCCTGTGGGCATACATATACCCGTAGTATGTGCTCTGTCTATGCACACTAGGTAAGACTGACTGGGGCTTTATATCAGTAATACTTACAGGTGATCCTTACTGGGGCTTTATATCAGTAATACTTACAGGCGGTCCTGACTGGGGCTTTATATCAGTAATACTTACAGGCGATAAAGACTGGGGCTTTATATCAGTAATTACTTACAGGCGATAAAGACTGGGGCTTTATATCAGTAATACTTACAGGTGATCCTTACTGGGGCTTTATATCAGTAATACTTACAGGCGGTCCTGACTGGGGCTTTATATCAGTAATACTTACAGGCGATAAAGACTGGGGCTTTATATCAGTAATTACTTACAGGCGATAAAGACTGGGGCTTTATATCAGTAATACTTACAGGCGATCCTGACATATGCCTTTTGGCTCTTCTGGGTTCCCGTAGTGCTCCAGGCGACACACTGGCACCAATAGTCGTCCAGACCAAAGATCTTCTCAACCTGCTGTCTGGAGATATCTATTTTCACCTGCATGATGGGCAGACCTGCAACACAGACAGTAGAGACTACAGTTAGGACTGTCTAGAGGTAGGCCAAATAGAGGAGTCAGACCTGCAACACAGACAGTAGAGACTACAGTTAGGACTGTCTAGAGGTAGGCCAAATAGAGGAGTCAGACCTGCAACACAGACAGTAGAGACTACAGTTAGGACTGTCTAGAGGTAGGCCAAATAGAGGAGTCAGACCTGCAACACAGACAGTAGAGACTACAGTTAGGACTGTCTAGAGGCAGGATACATAGACCAGTCAGACCTGCAACACAGACCATAGAGACTACAGTTAGGACTGTCTAGAGGTAGGACACAGACCAGTCAGACCTGCAACACAGACCATAGAGACTACAGTTAGGACTGTCTAGAGGCAGGATACATAGACCAGTCAGACCTGCAACACAGACAGTAGAGACCACTATCAAGTAGAAGACCAGAGGCATAACTCTAGTTCATGATTGAGAAGGAGTTCCCGATTCAGTGTTAAAAGCCACACAGACAACTGTCAGGACACTGAATAGTCAGGAGACAGGACACTGACCATAGGAAGGATACAGGACACTGACCATAGGAAGGATATAGAATAGAGTCAGGAGACAGGACACTGACCATAGGTAGGATATAGAGTCAGGAGACAGGACACTGACCATAGGAAGGATATAGAGTCAGGAGACAGGACACTGACCATAGGAAGGATATAGAGTCAGGAGACAGGACACTGACTATAGGAAGGATATAGAGTCAGGAGACAGGACACTGACCATAGGAAGGATATAGAGTCAGGAGACAGGACACTGACCATAGGAAGGATATAGAGTCAGGAGTCAGGACACTGACCATAGGAAGGATACAGGACACTGACCATAGGAAGGATATAGAGTCAGGAGACAGGACACTGACCATAGGTAGGATACAGGACACTGACCATAGGAAGGATGTAGAATAGAGTCAGGAGACAGGACACTGACCATAGGAAGGATATAGAATAGAGTCAGGAGACAGGACACTGACCATAGGAAGGATACAGGACACTGACCATAGGAAGGATGTAGAATAGAGTCAGGAGACAGGACACTGACCATAGGAAGGATATAGAATAGAGTCAGGAGACAGGACACTGACCATAGGAAGGATATAGAGTCAGGAGACAGGACACTGACCATAGGAAGGATATAGAGTCAGGAGACAGGACACTGACCATAGGAAGGATATAGAATAGAGTCAGGAGACAGGACACTGACCATAGGAAGGATATAGAATAGAGTCAGGAGACAGGACACTGACCATAGGAAGGATATAGAGTCAGGAGACAGGACACTGACCATAGGAAGGATATAGAGTCAGGAGACAGGACACTGACCATAGGAAGGATATAGAATAGTCAGGAGACAGGACACTGACCATAGGAAGGATATAGAGTCAGGAGACAGGACACTGACCATAGGAAGGATATAGAATAGAGTCAGGAGACAGGACACTGACCATAAGAAGGATATAGAGTCAGGAGACAGGACACTGACCATAGGAAGGATATAGAGTCAGGAGACAGGACATTGACCATAAGAAGGATATAGAGTCAGGAGACAGGACACTGACCATAGGAAGGATATAGAATAGAGTCAGGAGACAGGACACTGACCATAGGAAGGATATAGAGTCAGGAGACAGGACACTGACAATAGGAAGGATATAGAGTCAGGAGACAGGACACTGACCATAGGAAGGATATAGAATAGAGTCAGGAGACAGGACACTGACCATAGGTAGGATATAGAGTCAGGAGACAGGACACTGACCATAGGAAGGATATAGAGTCAGGAGTCAGGACACTGACCATAGGAAGGATACAGGACACTGACCATAGGAAGGATGTAGAATAGAGTCAGGAGACAGGACACTGACCATAGGTAGGATACAGAATAGAGTCAGGAGACAGGACACTGACCATAGGAAGGATATAGAGTCAGGAGACAGGACACTGACCATAGGAAGGATATAGAGTCAGGAGACAGGACACTGACCATAGGAAGGATATAGAATAGAGTCAGGAGACAGGACACTGACCATAGGAAGGATATAGAGTCAGGAGACAGGACACTGACCATAGGTAGGATACAGAATAGAGTCAGGAGACAGGACACTGACCATAGGAAGGATACAGAATAGAGTCAGGAGACAGGACACTGACCATAGGAAGGATACAGGACACTGACCATAGGAAGGATATAGAGTCAGGAGACAGGACACTGACCATAAGAAGGATATAGAGTCAGGAGTCAGGACACTGACCATAGGAAGGATATAGAGTCAGGAGACAGGACACTGACCATAGGAAGGATATAGAATAGAGTCAGGAGACAGGACACTGACCATAAGAAGGATATAGAGTCAGGAGACAGGACACTGACCATAGGAAGGATATAGAGTCAGGAGACAGGACACTGACAATAGGAAGGATATAGAATAGAGTCAGGAGACAGGACACTGACAATAGGAAGGATATAGAATAGAGTCAGGAGACAGGACACTGACCATAGGAAGGATATAGAGTCAGGAGACAGGACACTGACCATGGCAAGGATATAGAATAGAGTCAGGAGACATAGATAGAATAGAGTAAAGGAGTTGAGTTTGTGTTTAGTCTGGGGTCAAGACATACAGTAGACCAGACAGAAGCAGTGGATACAGAAGTCAGGATTCAAAATAAGTCTAGAACTACCAAAGGTAACTACATACATATATATATATACACGAGTCCATCTAGAGCCAGAACGGAGGTCTATATAGAGTCCATCTAGAGCCAGAACGGAGGTCTATATAGAGTCCATCTAGAGCCAGAACGGAGGTCTATATAGAGTCCATCTAGAGCCAGAACGGAGGTCTATATAGAGTCCATCTAGAGCCAGAACGGAGGTCTATATAGAGTCCATCTAGAGCCAGAACTGAATCCTGCAAACTTGGTTCGAGAGGAGAACATTGCAATGGCCGCCAGCAAATAAGGATTAATTTAAAAGAAGAGCCCCCCCCCCCTAAAAACAGAAAGAAATCCAAACAAACGCAACACCTAAAGGGGTTGTTAAGTAGGGAAGTGAAGAGGTGTCATTTTGTGGGCGGTTATCCAGACAGTCAAAACACTGCCGTCCATTTAAATAGATGAAACAGAGAGGAACAGGCACTTCACTGGTCTGTGTTTAAAGGTAAATGGATTCTTTAGGAACCAAGGAATTGACAAATAGTCATTTATAAAGCTCATACGTCACTGACATAAAAATGAAACCAATCAAATCAATCAATGATTGAATAGCATGAAATATCTCAACACTGTTCTTTTAATCTCGGTAGGGGGACTATGTCCCTCGACAGCATACTCTGCTACCTGGTTGATTACCCTATCCTATATAGTACTGATAGTATTGATTACCCTATCCTATATAGTACTGATCATATTGATTACCCTATCCTATATAGTACTGATAGTATTGATTACCCTATCCTATATAGTACTGATAGTATTGATTACCCTATCCTATATAGTACTGATCATATTGATTACCCTATCCTATATAGTACTGATAGTATTGATTACCCTATCCTATATAGTACTGATAGTATTGATTACCCTCCCTGTATAGTACTGATAGTATTGATTACCCTATCCTATATAATACTGATAGTATTGATTACCCTCTCTGTATAGTACTGATAGTATTGATTACCCTATCCTATATAATACTGATAGTATTGATTACCCTCCTTGTATAGTACTGATAGTATTGATTACCCTATCCTATATAATACTGATAGTATTGATTACCCTCCCTATATAGTACTGATAGTATTGATTACCCTATCCTATATAGTACTGATAGTATTGATTACCCTCCCTGTATAGTACTGATAGTATTGATTACCCTATCCTATATAATACTGATAGTATTGATTACCCTCCCTGTATAGTACTGATAGTATTGATTACCCTATCCTATATAATACTGATAGTATTGATTACCCTCCCTGTATAGTACACTACTTTAGACCAGAGAGCCTATAGGGAAGTGTCATATTTATGTACTGCTGGAGGTGAGATCTTTTTCAGTAGATTACGTTGACCTCTAATGTTGACCTCTAACGTTGACCCCTAATGTTGACCTTTAATGTTGACCTCTAACATTGACCTCTAATGTTGACCTCTAACGTTGACCTCTAATGTTGACCTCTAACGTTGACCTCTAATGAACACTATATGTGCTATAGCATAGATCAGAGAGCAAACGGGACAGTTGATGCGTATTTCATATTT
>NC_068424.1:84000553-84043053 GCF_023373465.1 Oncorhynchus keta
CAGCAGCAGTGTGTGAAGATAATTGCTCCTGAATCAAATGAACACTTTTTAATTAACCTGTTAATTAAAACAGTCACGCCTGGATTGAAGGGGTATGTGATGTGTTAAGATAAAAATATAACGTGTAAAAACAAAACTTTATTAATTGAAGACGATAACACGATTTCACATCTATAACCATTTAGCAGATTCTTTATTGGCGTGGACATTAAACGTTAGAAAATGTTATGGTGTGAGAATCTGAATCAAACTTGTAGATTAGAATACTGGCCTGTTTCATGATGTAATTCACTTTATGTTGATTAGAATACTGGCCTGGTTCATGATGTAATTCACTTTATGTTGATTAGAATACTGGCCTGGTTCATGATGTAATTCACTTTATGTTGATTAGAATACTGGCCTGGTTCATGATGTAATTCACTTTATGTTGATTAGAATACTGGCCTGGTTCATGATGTAATTCACTTTATGTTGATTAGAATACTGGCCTGGTTCATCCTTCTGTAGCTCAGTTGGTAGAGCATGGCGCTTGATAGTGGGTTCGAGAACCCATACTGAATGTATGCACACATGACTGTAAGTCGCTTTGGATAAAAGCGTCTGCTAAATGGCATATATATGATGTAATTCACTTTATGTTGATTAGAATATTGGCCTGGTTCATGATGTAATTCACTTTATGTTGATTAGAATACTGGCCTGGTTCATGATGTAATTCACTTCATGTTGATTAGAATACTGGCCTGGTTCATGATGTAATTCACTTTATGTTGATTAGAATACTGGCCTGGTTCATGATGTAATTCACTTTATGTTGATTAGAATACTGGCCTGGTTCATGATGTAATTCACTTCATGTTGATTAGAATACTGGCCTGGTTCATGATGTAATTCACTTTATGTTGATTAGAATACTGGCCTGGTTCATGATGTAATTCACTTTATGTTGATTAGAATACTGGCCTGGTTCATGATGTAATTCACTTTATGTTGATTAGAATACTGGCCTGGTTCATGATGTAATTCACTTTATGTTGATTAGAATACTGGCCTGGTTCATGATGTAATTCACTTTATGTTAATTAGAATACTGGCCTGGTTCATGATGTAATTCACTTTATGTTGATTAGAATACTGGCCTGGTTCATGATGTAATTCACTTTATGTTAATTAGAATACTGGCCTGTTTCATGATGTAATTCACTTTATGTTGATTAGAATACTGGCCTGGTTCATGATGTAATTCACTTTATGTTAATTAGAATACTGGCCTGTTTCATGATGTAATTCACTTTATGTTGATTAGAATACTGGCCTGGTTCATGATGTAATTCACTTTATGTTAATTAGAATACTGGCCTGTTTCATGATGTAATTCACTTTATGTTGATTAGAATACTGGCCTGGTTCATGATGTAATTCACTTTATGTTGATTAGAATACTGGCCTGGTTCATGATGTAATTCACTTTATGTTGATTAGAATACTGGCCTGGTTCATGATGTAATTCACTTTATGTTGATTAGAATACTGGCCTGTTTCATGATGTAATTCACTTTATGTTAATTAGAATACTGGCCTGGTTCATGATGTAATTCACTTCATGTTGATTAGAATACTGGCCTGGTTCATGATGTAATTCACTTTATGTTAATTAGAATACTGGCCTGGTTCATGATGTAATTCACTTTATGTTGATTAGAATACTGGCCTGGTTCATGATGTAATTCACTTTATGTTAATTAGAATACTGGCCTGTTTCATGATGTAATTCACTTTATGTTGATTAGAATACTGGCCTGGTTCATGATGTAATTCACTTTATGTTAATTAGAATACTGGCCTGGTTCATGATGTAATTCACTTTATGTTGATTAGAATACTGGCCTGGTTCATGATGTAATTCACTTTATGTTGATTAGAATACTGGCCTGGTTCATGATGTAATTCACTTTATGTTGATTAGAATACTGGCCTGGTTCATGATGTAATTCACTTTATGTTGATTAGAATACTGGCCTGGTTCATGATGTAATTCACTTTATGTTGATTAGAATACTGGCCTGGTTCATGATGTAATTCACTTTATGTTGATTAGAATACTGGCCTGGTTCATGATGTAATTCACTTTATGTAGATTAGAATACTGGCCTGGTTCATGATGTAATTCACTTTATGTTGATTAGAATACTGGCCTGGTTCATGATGTAATTCACTTTATGTTGATTAGAATACTGGCCTGGTTCATGATGTAATTCACTGTATGTTGATCGATACATACATTAAAAGAGCCAACATCTGGAGTATTGTGCATCCCAAGTGGCACCCTATTCCCTATATAGTGCACTACTGTTGACCATGGTGGCACCCTATTCCCTATATAGTGCACTACTGTTGACCATGGTGGCACCCTGTTCCCTATATAGTGCACTACATTAAACCAGAGCTCTCTGGGCCCCAGTCAACAGTAGTGCATGTATAGGTGCCATTGGGACGCAGCCTATAACTGTCCTGTAGGGACATCTCATCTGTTACCTTCCTAAATAGCCTCATCAAACTGTTTCACAGTCCATCTTAACGACGGATCGCAGCAGGACGACGAGGCACACACACACACACACACACACACACACACACACACACACACACACACACACACACACACACACACACACACACACACACACACACACACACACACACACACACACACACAAGACTGCTAAATAGCTAACTAAGTGGATACACGTAGTGTCTGTATTGATTATTTGTATTTTTTGCATCTACCCACTGTCTCTATGCACACTCTACCCACTCTCTCTATGCACACTCTACCCACTGTCTCTATGCACACTCTACACACTGTCTCTTTGCACTCTACCCACTGTCTCTATGCACACTCTACCCACTGTCTCTATGCACACTCTACCCACTGTCTCTATGCACACTCTACCCACTCTCTCTATGCACACTCTACCCACTGTCTCTATGCACACTCTACCCACTTTCTCTATGCACACTCTACCCACTGTCTCTATGCACACTCTACACACTGTCTCTTTGCACTCTACCCACTGTCTCTATGCACACTCTACCCACTGTCTCTATGCACACTCTACCCACTGTCTCTATGCACACTCTACCCACTGTCTCTATGCACACTCTACCCACTATCTCTATGCACACTCTACACACTGTCTCTATGCACACTCTACACATTGTCTCTATGCACACTCTACCCACTCTCTATGCACACTCTACCCACTGTCTCTATGCACACTCTACCCACTGTCTCTATGCACACTCTACCCACTGTCTCTATGCACACTCTACCCACTCTCTCTATGCACACTCTACCCACTCTCTCTATGCACACTCTACACACTGTCTCTATGTACACTCTACACACTCTCTCTATGCACACTCTACCCACTCTCTCTATGCACACTCTACACACTCTCTCTATGCACACTCTACCCACTCTCTCTATGCACACGCTACACACTCTCTCTATGTACACTCTACCCACTCTCTCTATGCACACTCTACCCACTCTCTCTATGCACACTCTACACACTCTCTCTATGTACACTCTACCCACTCTCTCTATGCACACTCTACACACTGTCTCTATGCACACTCTACCCACTCTCTCTATGTACACTCTACACACTCTCTCTATGCACACTCTACCCACTCTCTCTATGCACACTCTACACACTGTCTCTATGCACACTCTACCCACTGTCTCTATGTACACTCTACACAATGTCTCTATGCACACTCTACCCACTCTCTCTATGCACACTCTACCCACTGTCTCTATGCACACTCTACCCACTGTCTCTATGCACACTCTACCCACTGTCTCTATGCACACTCTACCCACTCTCTCTATGCACACTCTACCCACTGTCTCTATGCACACTCTACCCACTGTCTCTATGCACACTCTACCCACTCTCTCTATGCACACTCTACCCACTGTCTCTATGCACACTCTACCCACTGTCTCTATGCACACTCTACCCACTGTCTCTATGCACACTCTACCCACTCTCTCTATGCACACTCTACCCACTGTCTCTATGCACACTCTACCCACTCTCTCTATGCACACTCTACCCACTGTCTCTATGCACACTCTACCCACTGTCTCTATGCACACTCTACCCACTCTCTATGCACACTCTACCCACTGTCTCTATGCACACTCTACCCACTGTCTCTATGCACACTCTACCCACTCTCTCTATGCACACTCTACCCACTGTCTCTATGCACACTCTACCCACTGTCTCTATGCACACTCTACCCACTGTCTCTATGCACACTCTACCCACTGTCTCTATGCACACTCTACCCACTGTCATATGCACACTCTACCCACTATGCACACTCTACCCACTGTCTCTATGCACACTCTACCCACTCTCTCTATGCACACTCTACACACTGTCTCTATGCACACTCTACACACTGTCTCTATGCACACTCTACACACTGTCTCTATGTACACTCTACCCACTCTCTCTATGCACACTCTACCCACTGTCTCTATGCACACTCTACCCACTCTCTCTATGCACACTCTACACACTGTCTCTATGCACACTCTACACACTGTCTCTATGCACACTCTACACACTGTCTCTATGTACACTACCCACTCTCTCTATGCACACTCTACCCACTGTCTCTATGCACACTCTACCCACTGTCTCTATGTACACTCTACACAATGTCTCTATGCACACTCTACACACTGTCTCTATGCACACTCTACACACTGTCTCTATGTACACTCTACCCACTCTCTCTATGCACACTCTACACACTGTCTCTATGTACACTCTACCCACTCTCTCTATGCAGACTCTACCCACTCTCTCTATGCACACTCTACACACTGTCTCTATGTACACTCTACCCACTCTCTCTATGCACACTCTACACACTGTCTCTATGTACACTCTACCCACTCTCTCTATGCACACTCTACCCACTCTCTCTATGCACACTCTACACACTGTCTACATGTACACTCTACACACTGTCTCTATGCACACTCTACCCACTCTCTCTATGCACACTCTACACACTGTCTCTATGTACACTCTACCCACTCTCTCTATGCACACTCTACACACTGTCTCTATGTACACTCTACCCACTCTCTCTATGCACACTCTACCCACTCTCTCTATGCACACTCTACACACTGTCTCTATGTACACTCTACCCACTCTCTCTATGCACACTCTACCCACTCTCTCTATGCACACTCTACACACTGTCTCTATGTACACTCTACCCACTCTCTCTATGCACACTCTACACACTGTCTCTATGTACACTCTACCCACTCTCTCTATGCACACTCTACCCACTCTCTCTATGCACACTCTACACACTGTCTCTATGCACACTCTACCCACTCTCTCTATGCACACTCTACACACTGTCTCTATGTACACTCTACCCACTCTCTCTATGCACACTCTACCCACTCTCTCTATGCACACTCTACACACTGTCTACATGTACACTCTACACACTGTCTACATGTACACTCTACACACTGTCTCTATGCACACTCTACCCACTGTCTCTATGCACACTCTACACACTGTCTACATGTACACTCTACACACTGTCTCTATGCACACTCTACCCACTCTCTCTATGCACACTCTACCCACTCTCTCTATGCACACTCTACCCACTCTCTCTATGCACACTCTACACAATGTCTCTATGCACACTCTACACAATGTCTCTATGCACACTCTACACACTGTCTCTATGCACACTCTACACACTGTCTCTATGCACACTCTACACACTGTCTACATGTACACTCTACACACTGTCTCTATGCACACTCTACACAATGTCTCTATGCACATTCTACACAATGTCTCCATGCACACTCTACACACTGTCTCTATGCACACTCTACACACTCTCTCTATGCACACTCTACACACTGTCTCTATGCACACTCTACACAATCTCTCTATGCACACTCTACACACTGTCTCCATGAACACTCTACACACTGTCTCTATGCACACTCTACACACTCTCTCTATGCACACTCTACACACTGTCTCTATGCACACTCTACACACTCTCTCTATGTACACTCTACACACTGTCTCTATGCACACTCTACACAATGTCTCCATGCACACTCTACACACTGTCTCTATGCACACTCTACACACTGTCTCTATGCACACTCTACACACTCTCTCTATACACACTACACACTCTACACACTGTCTCAAGGCACACTCTACAGACTGTCTCTATGCACACTCTACACACTCTCTCTATGCACTCTACACACTCTACACACTCTCTCTATGCACTCTACACACTCTACACATTGCCTCTATGCACACTCTACACATTCTGGGGTCGGCAGAGTAGCCTAGTGGTTAGAGCGTTGGAATAGTAACCGAAAGGTTGCAAGTTCGAATCCCCGAGCTGACAAGGTACAAATCTGTCGTTCTGCCCCTGAACAGGCAGTTAACCCACTGTTCCTAGGCCGTCATTGAAAATAAGAATTTGTTCTTAACTGACTTGCCTAGTAAAATAAAGGTAAAGAAAAAAAAGAAAAAAATCTACACACTGTCTCTATGCACACTCTACACGCTGCCTCTATGCACACGGTACACAATGTCCCTATAATGTCCCACACTGTCTCTATGCACACTCTACACGCTGCCTCTATGCACACGGTACACAATGTCCCTACAATGTCCCTACACTGTCTCCATGCACACTCCACACACTCTACACACAGGCTCTATGCACACTCCACACACTGTCTCTATGCACACTCTACACACACAGCAGGTTAACTATATACAGAATAGGACTGAGACAAGCAATTTTCACCTCCTCTCTCTCTCTCTCTCTCTCTCTCTCTCTCTCTCTCTCTCTCTCTTTCTCTCTCTTCAATTTAAGGGCTTTATTGGCATGGGAAACATATGTTAACATTGCCAAAGCATGTGAACTAGAGAATAAACAAAATTGAAATTAACAGTCAAATTAATAGTACACATTACACTCACAAAAGTTCCAAAAGAATAGAGACATTTTAAATGTCATATTATGTCTATATACTGTACAGTGTTGTAATGATGTGCAAATAGTTGAAGTACAAAAGAGAACATGTATAAACATACATTTCTAATGGTGTTTGTTCTTCACTGGTTGCCCTTTTCTTTTGGCAACAGGTCACAAATCTTGCTGCTGTGATGGCTGTGGAATTTCACCCATTACATAGGGTAGCTTATCAAAATTGGGTTTATTTAAAAAAAAATCTTCATGGGTCTGTGTAATTTGAGGGAAATATGTGTCTCTAATATATATTTGGCAGGAGGTTAGGAAGTGCAGCTCAGTTTCCACCTCATTTTGTGGGCAGACCTGTCTCTTGAGAGACAGGTCTGCCTTACGGCGGCATTTCTCAATAGCAAGGCAATGCTCACTGAGTCTGTCCATAGTCAAACCTTTCCTTCATTTTGGGTTAGTCACAGTGGTGAGGTTTTCTGTTTAGGGCCAAATAGCATCCTTGCCTGTTGCGACTCAAGGAGCATTATTTTAATTTTTGGAGAAAAAAAAAGTTCCCGTTTTAAACGGGATATTTTGTCAGGACAAGATGCTAGAATATGCATATAATTGACAGCTTTAGATAGAAAACACTCTAACGTTTCCAAAACTGTAAAGATATTGTCTGTGAGTATAACAGAACTGATGTTGCAGACGAAAGCCTGAGAAAAATCCAATCCAGAAGTGCCCCAGGTTTTGAAAGCGCTGCGTTCCAATGAGTCCCTATTCAGCTGTGAATGTCCTATCAACGAGCTTACGCTTTCTACGGGGTGTCTACAGCATTGTGAAGTAGTTTTATGCATTTATGTTGAAGAATAGCTGTAGGTGGGTACATACATGGTGGCTCCGAGCGAGATTCTCGCGTAAAATTCAGAGGTAGCCATTACTCCAATCGGTCCTACTGAAGAACTAATTGTCCCGACGGATATATTATCGAATAGATATTAGAGAAACACCTTGAGGATTGATTATAAACAACGTTTGCCATGTTTCTGTCGATATTATGGAGCTCATTTGGAATATTTTTCGCCGTTTTCGTGACTGCAATTTCCTGGCGATTTCTCAGCCAAACCTGAAGAACAAACGGAGCTATTTCGACTATAAAAATTATCTTGTGAGAAAAAATGAACTTTGGCTATCTACCTGGGAGTCTCGTGAGTGAAAACATCCGAAGTTCATCAAAGGTAAACAATTTAATTTGATTGCTTTTCTGATTTTCGTGACAAGGTTGCCTGCTGCTAGCAAGGCATAATGCTATGCTAGTCTATGATAAACTTACACAAATGCTTGTCTAGCTTTGGCTGTAAAGCATATTTTGAAAATCTGAGATGACAAACGGCTAAGCTGTTCTTCCCGGACCTGGTATGGGGAGACACAAGAGGCTAGCTTGCTCAGTTTTTGGGTTACTTCTTTCCAATGTGTCTGTCATGTGTGCTCCCTCTCCGGCCTGTAGGGCACCAGGCTGCCTGTTACCATCGTTACGCGCACCTGTGAGTCATCAGACTCACTCGGACTCTATCACCTCCCTGATTACCTTCCCTATATATGTCACTCCCTTTGGTTCCTTCCCTATATATGTCACTCCCTTTGGTTCCTTCCCTATATATGTCTCTCCCTTTGGTTCCTTCCCTATATATGTCACTCCCTTTGGTTCCTTCCCTATATATGTCTCTCCCTTTGGTTCCTTCCCTATATATGTCTCTCCCTTTGGTTCCTTCCCTATATATGTCACTCCCTTTGGTTCCTTCCCTATATATATCACTCCCTTTGGTTCCTTCCCTATATATGTCCTTCCCTTTGGTTCCTTCCCTATATATGTCTCTCCCTTTGGTTCCTTCCCTATATATATCACTCCCTTTGGTTCCTTCCCTATATATGTCCTTCCCTTTGGTTCCTTCCCTATATATGTCCTTCCCTTTGGTTCCTTCCCTATAGATGTCACTCCCTTTGGTTCCTTCCCTATATATGTCTCTCCCTTTGGTTCCTTCCCTATATATGTCACTCCCTTTGGTTCCTTCCCTATATATGTCACTCCCTTTGGTTCCTTCCCTATATATATCACTCCCTTGGTTCCTTCCCTATATGTCTCCTTTGGTTCCTTCCCTATATATATCACTCCCTTTGGTTCCTTCCCTATATATGTCTCTCCCTTTGGTTCCTTCCCTATATATATCACTCCCTTTGGTTCCTTCCCTATATATGTCACTCCCTTTGGTTCCTTCCCTATATATGTCTCTCCCTTTGGTTCCTTCCCTATATATGTCACTCCCTTTGGTTCCTTCCCTATATATGTCACTCCCTTTGGTTCCTTCCCTATATATGTCTCTCCCTTTGGTTCCTTCCCTATATATGTCACTCCCTTTGGTTCCTTCCCTATATATGTCTCTTCCTTTGGTTCCTTCCCTATATATGTCTCTCCCTTTGGTTCCTTCCCTATATATGTCACTCCCTTTGGTTCCTTCCCTATATATGTCACTCCCTTTGGTTCCGTCCCTATATATGTCACTCCCTTTGGTTCCTTCCCTATATATGTCACTCCCTGTGGTTCCTTCCCTATATATGTCCCTCCCTTTGGTTCCTTCCCTATATATGTCTCTCCCTTTGGTTCCTTCCCTATATATGTCTCTCCCTTTGGTTCCTTCCCTATATATGTCACTCCCTTTGGTTCCTTCCCTATATATGTCTCTCCCTTTGGTTCCTTCCCTATATATGTCTCTCCTTTGGTTCCTTCCCTATATATGTCACTCCTTTGGTTCCTTCCCTATATATGTCCATCCCTTTGGTTCCTTCCCTATATGTCTCTCCCCTTTGGTTCCTTCCCTATATATGTCTCTCCCTTTGGTTCCTTCCCTATATATGTCTCTCCCTTTGGTTCCTTCCCTATATATGTCTCTCCCTTTGGTTCCTTCCCTATATATGTCTCTCCCTTTGGTTCCTTCCCTATATATGTCAATCCCTTTGGTTCCTTCCCTATATATGTCTCTCCCTTTGGTTCCTTCCCTATATATGTCTCTCCCTTTGGTTCCTTCCCTATATATGTCTCTCCCTTTGGTTCCTTCCCTATATATGTCTCTCCCTTTGGTTCCTTCCCTATATATGTCTCTCCCTTTGGTTCCTTCCCTATATATGTCTCTCCCTTTGGTTCCTTCCCTATATATGTCTCTCCCTTTGGTTCCTTCCCTATATATGTCTCTCCCTTTGGTTCCTTCCCTATATATGTCTCTCCCCTATATATGTTGGTTCCTTCCCTATATATGTCACTCCCTTTGGTTCCTTCCCTATATATGTCACTCCCTTTGGTTCCTTCCCTATATATGTCACTCCCTTTGGTTCCTTCCCTATATATGTCATCCCTTTGGTTCCTTCCCTATATATGTCCTCCCTTTGGTTCCTTCCCTATATATGTCTCTCCCTTTGGTTCCTTCCCTATATGTGTCTCTCCCTTTGGTTCCTTCCCTATATATGTCTCTCCCTTGGTTCCTTCCCTATATATGTCTCTCCCTTTGGTTCCTTCCCTATATATGTCTCTCCCTTTGGTTCCTTCCCTATATATGTCTCTCCCCTTTGTTCCTTCCTATATATGTCTCTCCCTTTGGTTCCTTCCCTATATATGTCTCTCCCTTTGTTCCTTCCCTATATATGTCACTCCTTTGGTTCCTTCCCTATATATGTCCTCCCTTGGTTCCTTCCCTATATATGTCACTCCCTTTGGTTCCGTCCCTATATATGTCTCCTTCCTTTGGTTCCGTCCCTATATATGTCTCTCCCTTTGGTTCCTTCCCTATATGTGTCTCTCCCTTTGGTTCCTTCCCTATATATGTCTCTCCCTTTGGTTCCTTCCCTATATATGTCTCTCCCTTTGGTTCCTTCCCTATATATGTCACTCCCTTTGGTTCCTTCCCTATATATGTCTCTCCCTTTGGTTCCTTCCCTATATATGTCTCCTTCCTTTGGTTCCTTCCCTATATATGTCACTCCCTTTGGTTCCTTCCCTATATATGTCTCTCCCTTTGGTTCCTTCCCTATATATGTCCCTCCCTTTGGTTCCTTCCCTATATATGTCTCTCCCTTTGGTTCCTTCCCTATATATGTCTCTCCTTTGGTTCCTTCCCTATATATGTCTCTCCCTTTGGTTCCTTCCCTATATATGTCTCTCCTTTGGTTCCTTCCCTATATATGTCAGTGGGTATCTCCCTTTGGTTCCTTCCCTATATATGTCACTCCCTTTGGTTCCTTCCCTATATATGTCTCTCCCCTTCCCTATATATGTCTCTCCCCTTCCCTATATATGTCACTCCCTTTGGTTCCTTCCCTATATATGTCACTCCCTTTGGTTCCTTCCCTATATATGTCTCTCCCTTTGGTTCCTTCCCTATATATGTCTCTCCCTTTGGTTCCTTCCCTATATATGTCTCTCCCTTTGGTTCCTTCCCTATATATGTCTCTCCTTTGGTTCCTTCCCTATATATGTCACTCCCTTTGGTTCCTTCCCTATATATGTCAGTCACTCCTTTGGTTCCTTCCCTATATATGTCACTCCCTTTGGTTCCTTCCCTATATGTCCATCCCTTTGTTCCTTCCCTATATATGTCTCTCCCTTTGGTTCCTTCCCTATATATGTCTCTCCCTTTGGTTCCTTCCCTATATATGTCTCTCCTTGGTTCCTTCCCTATATATGTCTCTCCCTTTGGTTCCTTCCCCTATATATGTCTCTCCCTTTGGTTCCTTCCCTATATATGTCTCTCCCTTTGGTTCCTTCCCTATATATGTCTCTCCCTTTGGTTCCTTCCCTATATATGTCTCTCCCTTTGGTTCCTTCCCTATATATGTCTCTCCCTTTGGTTCCTTCCCTATATGTGTCACTCCCCTTGGTTCCTTCCCTATATATGTCTCTCCCTTTGGTTCCTTCCCCTATATATGTCACTCCCTTTGGTTCCTTCCCTATATATGTCACTCCCTTTGGTTCCTTCCCTATATGTCCATCCCTTGGTTCCTTCCCTATATATGTCTCTCCCTTTGGTTCCTTCCCTATATATGTCTCTCCCTTTGGTTCCTTCCCTATATATGTCTCTCCCTTTGGTTCCTTCCCTATATATGTCTCTCCCTTTGGTTCCTTCCCTATATATGTCTCTCCCTTTGGTTCCTTCCCTATATATGTCTCTCCTTTGGTTCCTTCCCTATATATGTCACTCCCTTTGGTTCCTTCCCTATATATGTCTCTCCCTTTGGTTCCTTCCCTATATGTCACTCCCTTTGGTTCCTTCCCTATATATGTCACTCCTTTGGTTCCTTCCCTATATATGTCCATCCCTTTGGTTCCTTCCCTATATATGTCTCTCCATTTGGTTCCTTCCCTATATGTCTCTCCCTTTGGTTCCTTCCCTATATATGTCTCTCCTTTGGTTCCTTCCCTATATATGTCTCTCCCTTTGGTTCCTTCCCTATATGTCTCTCCCTTTGGTTCCTTCCCTATCAATCCCTTTGGTTCCTTCCCTATATATGTCTCTCCCTTTGGTTCCTTCCCTATATATGTCTCTCCCTTTGGTTCCTTCCCTATATATGTCTCTCCCTTTGGTTCCTTCCCTATATATGTCTCTCCTTTGGTTCCTTCCCTATATATGTCTCTCCCTTTGGTTCCTTCCCTATATATGTCTCTCCCTTTGGTTCCTTCCCTATATATGTCTCTCCCTTTGGTTCCTTCCCTATATATGTCTCTCCCTTTGGTTCCTTCCCTATATATGTCTCTCCCTTTGGTTCCTTCCCTATATATGTCACTCCCCTTGGTTCCTTCCCTATATATGTCTCTCCCTTTGGTTCCTTCCCTATATATGTCTCTCCCTTTGGTTCCTTCCCTATATATGTCTCTCCCCTTGGTTCCTTCCCTATATATCACTCCCTTTGGTTCTTTCCCCAGGCATTATTGTTTCTGTTCCAGTGTCATGTCTGTGCGTTGTTTGTGTTTCTTATTTTATATAATGTTGTGTTTATTTATTAAAACACTCACTCCCTGAACTTGCTTCCTGACTCTCAGCACACATCGTTACAGTGTCAAGTAATTGTCTTTTAGTTTTTTCATTGGTTGGGTCTGTGATGCTGTCCTGGGTCTGTTTGTGTTTGTGAACAGAACGCCAGTAAACAGCTTGCTTAAGGGACTCGTCTCCTGGTTCATCTCTCTGTAGGTGATGGCTTTGTTATGGATGGTTTGGGGATTTCTTCCTTTTTTGGTGGTTGTAGAATTTAGCGGCTCATTTATGGAATTTCATAGTTAGTGGGTATCGGCCTACTTCTGCTCTGCATGCATTATTTGGTGTTCTACGTTGTACACAGAGGACATTTTTTGCAGAATTATGCATGCAGAGTCTCAATTTGTTACTTGTCCCAATTTGTGAATTCTTGATTGGTAAACGGACCCCAGACCTCACAACCATAAAGGACAATGGGTTCTAGAACTGATTCAAGTATTTTTAGACAGATTCTAATTGGTTTGTTGAGTGTTATGTTCCTTCCTCTCAGATCACAGCTTTGTGGAAGTTACCTCACGCTGATGTTTAGTTACCTCATGCTGATGTTTAGTTACCTCACGCTGATGTTTAGTTACCTCATGCTGATGTTTAGTTACCTCACGCTGATGTTTAGTTACCTCACGCTGATGTTTAGGTCGAGGTATGTATAATTACCTCATGCTGATGTTTAGTTACCTCACGCTGATGTTTAGGTCGAGGTATATATAGTTACCTCATGCTGATGTTTAGTTACCTCATGCTGATGTTTAGTTACCTCATGCTGATGTTTAGTTACCTCATGCTGATGTTTAGTTACCTCATGCTGATGTTTAGTTACCTCATGCTGATGTTTAGTTACCTCATGCTGATGTTTAGTTACCTCATGCTGATGTTTAGTTACCTCATGCTGATGTTTAGTTACCTCATGCTGATGTTTAGTTACCTCATGCTGATGTTTAGTTACCTCATGCTGATGTTTAGTTACCTCATGCTGATGTTTAGTTACCTCACGCTGATGTTTAGTTACCTCATGCTGATGTTTAGGTCGAGGTATGTATAGTTACCTCATGCTGATGTTTAGTTACCTCATGCTGATGTTTAAATACCTCATGCTGATGTTTAGTTACCTCACGCTGATGTTTAGTTACCTCATGCTGATGTTTAACCTCATGCTGATGTTTAGTTACCTCATGCTGATGTTTAGTTACCTCATGCTGATGTTTATTACCTCATGCTGATGTTTAGTTACCCTCTGATGTTTAGGTCAAAAATGTATAATTGTTCATGCTGATGTTTAGTTACCTCAACGCTGATGTATAGTTGTTACCTCATGCTGATGTTTTTTACCTCATGCTGATGTTTAGTTACCTCATGCTGATGTTTAGTTACCTCACGGATGTTTAGTTACCTCACGCTGATGTTTAGTTACCTCATGCTGATGTTTAGTTACCTCACGCTGATGTTTAGTTACCTCATGCTGATGTTTAGGTCGAGGTATGTATAGTTACCTCATGCTGATGTATAGGTCGAGGTATGTATAGTTACCTCATGCTGATGTTTAGGTCGAGGTATGTATAGTAAGGAGGCCTACAAACCTGACTCAGTTACACCAGCTCTGTCAGGAGGAATGGGCCAAAATTCATCCAACTTATTGTGGGAAGCTTGTGGAAGGCTACCCGAAATGTTTGACTCAAGTTAAACCATTTAAAGGCAATGCTACCAAATACTAATTGAGTGTATGTAAACTTCTGACCCACTGGGAATGTGATGAAACAAATAAAATCTGAAATAAATCATTCTCTCTACTATTATACTGACATTTCACATTCTTAAAATAAAATGGAGATCCTAACTGACCTTAAGACAGGGACTTTTTACACGGATTAAATGTCAGAATTGTTTAAAACTGAGTTTAAATGTATTTGGCTAAGGTGTAAACTTCGAACTTCAACTGTATATGTTGAAGAGGTTAGGGCTTAACCTGAATCCCTGAATCCCTGTCAAAGAGAGGAACAATCCCTGTCCCTGCCAATTTTAACCGTACACTTGTTGTTTGTGGATTTTATAATGTCGTATGTTTTTCGGCCACTTCCATCAATTTGAAGTAAAAAGCTCTTTTGAAATCAACAAAACATGAAAATATTTTTTATTTTGTTTCTTTGTCAGGGTGTGCAGGGTGGTCTGTCGTACGGTAATTTGGTAAAAAAGACCATTTGACATTTGCTCAGTACATTGTTTTCACTGAGGAAATGTACGAGTCTGCTGTTAATGATAATGCAGAGGATTTTCTCAAGATTGACGCAAATCCCACGGTAATTTTTTGGGGTCAAATTTGTCTCCACTTTTATGGATTGGTGTGATCAGTCCTTGGGCCCAAATATTGGGGAAGTTGCCAGAGCTGAGGATTATGTTAAAGAGTTTAAATATAGCCAATTGTGGTCTGTATATTTAATAATTTCATTTAGGGAAAACATCAACCTACAGGCCTTTCTGGGTTGGAGGGTTTGTATTTCGTTCTGTAGTTCTATGTAATTGGAGAATCCAGTGGGTTCTGGTAGTCTTTAATAGTTGATTCTAAGATTTGTATTTGATCATTACGTTTTTGCTGTTACAGGAACAAAAATATTGGGAAAGTGGTTTACCCATACATCTCCGTGTTGGAGAGAGAGAGAGAGAGAGAGAGAGAGAGAGAGAGAGAGAGAGAGAGAGAGAGAGAGAGAGAGAGAGAGAGAGGAGAGAGAGAGAGAGAGAGAGAATAGAGAGAGAGAGATGACAGAGACAGAGACAGAGGCAGAGGCAGAGGCAGAGCAGAGACAGAGAGAGAGAGAGTATATTTAGAGAGAGAGAGAGAGACATTTAGAGAGAGAGAGAGAGGGACCTACAGGACAGAGACAGAGACAGAGACAGAGACAGGGTTTGTAGAGAGACAGAGAGTTCTAGAGAGAGAGAGAGAGAGATCCAGAGAGGTTCTGGAGAGACTTTAGAGTTGAGACAGAGAGAGACAGAGGCAGAGATCAGAGAGAGAGAGACGTTTTTGAGAGAGACAGGAACAAAAAGAGACAGAGACAGAGACAGAGACAGAGACAGAGACAGAGAGAGACAGAGACAGAGAGAGAGAGAGAGGAGAGAGAGAGAGAGAGAGAGAGAGAGAGAGAGAGAGAGAGACAGAGAGAGAGAGAGAGAGAGAGAGAGAGACAGAGAGAGAGACAGAGAGAGAGAGAGAGAGAGACAGAGAGGCAGAGGCAGAGGCAGAGACAGAGACAGAGAGAGAGAGAGAGAGAGAGAGAGAGAGAGAGAGAGAGACAGAGAGAGAGAGAGAGAGAGAGACAGAGACAGAGACAGAGACAGAGACAGAGACAGAGAGAGAGAGAGACAGAGAGAGAGAGAGAGAGAGAGAGAGAGAGAGGAGAGAGAGACAGAGACAGAGAGAGAGAGAGAGAGAGAGAGAGAGAGAGAGAGAGAGAGAGAGAGAGAGAGAGAGAGAGAGAGACAGAGAGAGAGACAGAGACAGAGACAGAGACAGAGACAGAGACAGAGACAGATATGGAGAAGAGACAGAGTGCTTCACATTGAGAGAAACCTACTGACAGAGACAGAGAGCACAGAAGAGACAGAGACAGAGAGAGAGACAGATTCCTAGATAGTGAACTAGAGAGATCAGAGAGAGAGAGAGAGAGAGAGAGAGAGAGACAGGGACCAGAGGTTCAGAGATAGAGACAGAGACAGAGACAGAGAGAGAGAGAGAGAGAGAGAGAGAGAGAGACAGAGAGAGAGAGAGAGAGAGAGAGACAGAGACTAAAGACCTTAGTGAAGAGATGAGACAGAGAGAGAGGAGAGAGAGAGAGAGAGAGAGAGAGAGAGAGAGAGAGAGAGAGAGAGAGAGAGAGCAGAGAGAGAGACAGAGACCAACTAAGAGGAGCAGAGAGAGAGAAGAGAGAGAGCAAACGTGACTGGACGTGTTGCAAGGCTGTCAATATGGATTTAAAATTCAGTTGCTTCACATTGCTAAAACCTACTGACTTCTATAGTCATATCCTGCCTTTCAAAATAGTGCACTACTTTTTACTAGAACCCCATTCCTAGATAGTGAACTACTTTTATCAGGACCCTATAGAACCCTAGATAGTGCACTACTTTTGCACAGGGCCCATAGGGTTCAATATAGGGAATAGGTTGCCATTTGGGACGCAAAATGTATCTCATATCCAAATCTGCTCAGAGCTCAAACCCTCTCTAAACCTTAGTGAAATATGCGCATATAGGGGAATGACCTCGCTTTGAATTCAGCAGCCAGTCAGGGACCTCATTTAGCAGAAGCTCTTATCCAAACCAACTAACAGGAGCAATTAGGGAAAGTGGCTTGCTCAAGGGCACAGACAGATTTTTCACCTAGCCGGCTCGGGGATTCAATCGGGGATTCAATCCAGCAATCTTTCGGTTACTGTCACAACGCTCTTAACGCGCACGCACACACACACACACACACACACACACACACACACACACACACACACACACACACACAACAGTAGTATCTGTAACAATTACCATAGAGACAGTGGTATGTGTGTAGTATGACCACTGCTCTGCTTCCATCATGTTCCCATTACCAGTCTGCCATCCCTATTGATGCTCTGATAAAAGGAACAGCCAACAAGTACCAGGAGTCTGGATGCTCTCATCCTGCTTCCTGACTCTGAGCCAATCAGATGGGTTATTCACACATAGATGTTCCCCATTTAGATGTGTGAAAGACCAGATAACTCTCTCTCTCTCTCTCTCTCTCTCTCTCTCTCTCTCTCTCTCTCTCTCTCTATATCTCTCTCTCTCTCTCTATCTCAGTCTATCTCTCTATTTATATCTCTCTCTCTCTACCTCTCTCTCTCTCTCTCTCTATCTCTCTCTCTCTCTATATATATATATATATATATATATATATTTATATATCTCTCTCTCTCTCTACCTCCCTCTCCCACTCTTTCTCTCTCTCTCCCCACTGAATACTCTCTCCCTGTGAGAGGGTGGGACATGAACACACAGTGTTAGCCCATCCTAGGTGTGTGTGTGAGCGTGTGCTTATATGTGTGAGTGTGTTTTCATATGTGTATGCGTGTGAACGTGTATATTCAGGCGTGTTTTCCCGCTTGGTACGCTCATGTCCATGCTTGTGTGCAAACATCACAGAGGTTCCTTACACAGAGAGCAAGTATTATTAGGCTCAATCCCGTGTGAGACGATAGGGTCTTGTTGTCTGAATGAAGCAGAGAGGAGAAGCGAGGCGCTTTATTTTTCTCTCCCTCAGTCTTGTTTTCGCAGGCTTTAACCTCAATTCCACGGGGGTCTTTTGCTTATCAAAGGCAGTGAGGGGAACTGGCAGGTTGAAGTGTGTTCATTGTGAACAAGGAAATGAAATTAGTGTGTAACCCTTGGTGTGTGTGTGTGGCCGGCTTGGTGTGTTCTTGTGTGTGTGTGTGTGCGTGGGTGTGTGTGTCTTCATCTGGGTGTGTGTAGGGGATTAGGGGTGGTGACTCTACACTGGGAACACAGAGAGGAAGAGTGGAACAGGGAGAGGAAGAGTGGAACAGGAAGAGAGGAACAGGACGAGAGGAACAGGGAGAGAGGAACAGGAAGAGAGGAACAGGAAGAGAGGAACAGGAAGAGTGGAACAGTGAGAGGAAGAGAGGAACAGGAAGAGAGGAACAAGGAGAGAGGAACAGGAAGAGAGGAACAGGAAGAGAGGAACAGGAAGAGAGGAACAGGGAGAAGAAGAGAGGAACAGGGAGAGGAAGAGAGGAACAGGAAGAGAGGAACAGGGAGAAGAAGAGAGGAACAGGGAGAGGAAGAGTGGAACAGGAAGAGAGGAACAGGGAGAAGAAGAGAGGCACAGGGAGAGGAAGAGAGGAACAGGAAGAGAGGAACAGGAAGAGTGGAACAGGGAGAGGAAGAGAGGAACAGGGAGAGAGGAACAGGAAGAGAGGAACAGGAAGAGAGGAACAGGAAGAGAGGAACAGGAAGAGTGGAACAGTGAGAGGAAGAGAGGAACAGGAAGAGTGGAACAGGAAGAGAGGAACAGGGAGAGAGGAACAGGAAGAGAGGAACAAGGAGAGAGGAACAGGAAGAGAGGAACAGGAAGAGAGGAACAGGAAGAGAGGAACAGGGAGAAGAAGAGAGGAACAGGGAGAGGAAGAGAGGAACAGGAAGAGAGGAACAGGGAGAGGAAGAGTGGAACAGGAAGAGAGGAACAGGGAGAAGAAGAGAGGAACAGGGAGAGTGGAACAGGAAGAGAGGAACAGGGAGAAGAAGAGAGGAACAGGGAGAGGAAGAGAGGAACAGGAAGAGAGGAACAGGAAGAGTGGAACAGGGAGAGGAAGAGAGGAACAGGAAGAGTGGAACAGGAAGAGAGGAACAGGGAGAAGAAGAGAGGAACAGGGAGAGGAAGAGAGGAACAGGAAGAGAGGAACAGGGAGAAGAAGAGAGGAACAGGGAGAGGAAGAGTGGAACAGGAAGAGAGGAACAGGGAGAAGAAGAGAGGCACAGGGAGAGGAAGAGAGGAACAGGAAGAGAGGAACAGGAAGAGAGTAACAGGAAGAGTGGAACAGGGAGAGGAAGAGAGGAACAAGAAGAGAGGAACAGGAAGAGAGGAACAGGAAGAGTGGAACAGGGAGAGGAAGAGAGGAACAGGGAGAAGAAGAGAGGAACAGGGAGAGAGGAACAGGAAGAGAGGTACAGGAAGAGTGGAACAGGGAGAGGAAGAGAGGAACAGGAAGATAGGAACAGGGAGAGTGGAAAAGGAAGAGAGGAACAGGAAGAGAGGAACAGGAAGAGTGGAACAGGAAGAGTGGAACAGGAAGAGGAAGAGAGGAACAGGGAGAGTGGAACAGGGAGAGAGGAACAGGAAGAGAGGAACAGGAAGAGTGGAACAGGGAGAGAGGAACAGGGAGAGAGGAACAGGAAGAGAGGAACAGGAAGAGAGGAACAGGAAGAGAGGAACAGGAAGAGTGGAACAGGGAGAGGAAGAGAGGAACAGGAAGAGTGGAACAGGAAGAGAGGAACAGGGAGAAGAAGAGAGGAACAGGGAGAGGAAGAGAGGAACAGGAAGAGTGGAACAGGAAGAGAGGAACAGGGAGAGAGGAACATGAAGAGAGGAACAGGAGAGAGGAACAGGAAGAGAGGAACAGGAAGAGAGGAACAGGAAGAGTGGAACAGGGAGAGGAAGAGAGGAACAGGAAGAGTGGAACAGGAAGAGAGGAACAGGGAGAAGAAGAGAGGAACAGGGAGAGAACAGGAAGAGAGGAACAGGAAGAAGAAGAGGAACAGGGAGAGGAAGAGAGGAACAGGGAAGAGAGGAACAGGAAGAGAGGAACAGGGAGAGGAAGAGAGGAACAGGAAGAGAACAGGAAGAGAGGAACAGGGAGAAGAAGAGAGGAACAGGGAGAGGAAGAGAGGAACAGGAAGAGAGGAACAGGAGAGAGGAACATGAAGAGAGGAACAGGAGAGAGGAACAGGAAGAGAGGAACAGGAAGAGAGGGAACAGGAAGAGGGAACAGGGAGAGGAAGAGAGGAACAGGAAGAGGGGAACAGGAAGAGAGGAACAGGAGAAGAAGAGAGGAGCAGGGAGAGTGGAACAGGAAGAGAGGAACAGGGAGAAGAAGAGAGGAACAGGGAGAGGAAGAGAGGAACAGGAAGAGAGGAACAGGAAGAGGGGAACAGGGAGAGGAAGAGAGGAACAGGAAGAGTGGAACAGGAAGAGAGGAACAGGGAGAAGAAGAGAGGAACAGGGAGAGGAAGAGAGGAACAGGAAGAGAGGAACAGGGAGAAGAAGAGAGGAACAGGGAGAGGAAGAGTGGAACAGGAAGAGAGGAACAGGGAGAAGAAGAGAGGCACAGGGAGAGGAAGAGAGGAACAGGAAGAGAGGAACAGGAAGAGAGGAACAGGAAGAGTGGAACAGGGAGAGGAAGAGAGGAACAAGAAGAGAGGAACAGGAAGAGAGGAACAGGAAGAGAGGAACAGGAAGAGTGGAACAGGGAGAGGAAGAGAGGAACAGGGAGAAGAAGAGAGGAACAGGGAGAGAGGAACAGGAAGAGAGGAACAGGAAGAGTGGAACAGGGAGAGGAAGAGAGGAACAGGAAGAGAGAAACGGGGAGAGTGGAAAAGGAAGAGAGGAACAGGAAGAGAGGTACAGGAAGAGTGGAACAGGAAGAGTGGAACAGGAAGAGGAAGAGAGGAACAGGGAGAGTGGAACAGGGAGAGAGGAACAGGAAGAGAGGAACAGGAAGAGTGGAACAGGAAGAGTGGAACAGGGAGAGAGGATCAGGAAGAGAGGAACAGGGAGAGAGGAACAGGAAGAGAGGAACAGGAAGAGAGCAACAGGAAGAGTGGAACAGGGAGAGGAAGAGAGGAACAGGAAGAGTGGAACAGGAAGAGAGGAACAGGGAGAAGAAGAGAGGAACAGGGAGAGGAAGAGAGGAACAGGAAGAGTGGAACAGGAAGAGAGGAACAGGGAGAGAGGAACAGGAAGAGAGGAACAGGGAGAGAGGAACAGGAAGAGAGGAACAGGAAGAGAGGAACAGGAAGAGTGGAACAGGGAGAGGAAGAGAGGAACAGGAAGAGTGGAACAGGAAGAGAGGAACAGGGAGAAGAAGAGAGGAACAGGGAGAGGAAGAGAGGAACAGGAAGAGTGGAACAGGAAGAGAGGAAAAGGGAGAAGAAGAGAGGAACAGGGAGAGGAAGAGTGGAACAGGAAGAGAGGAACAGGGAGAAGAAGAGAGGAACAGGGAGAGGAAGAGTGGAACAGGAAGAGAGGAACAGGAAGAGAGGAACAGGGAGAGAGGAACAGGAAGAGAGGAACAGGAAGAGAGGAACAGGAAGAGATGAACAGGAAGAGAGGAACAGGAAGAGAGGAACAGGAAGAGAGGAACAGGAAGAGTGGAACAGGGAGAGGAAGAGTGGAACAGGAAGAGAGGAACAGGGAGAAGAAGAGAGGAACAGGAAGAGTGGAACAGGGAGAGGAAGAGAGGAACAGGGAGAGGAAGAGAGGAACAAGAAGAGAGGTACAGGAAGAGAGGTACAGGAAGAGAGGAACAGGAAGAGTGGAACAGGGAGAGGAAGAGAGGAACAGGGAGAGGAAGAGATGAACAGGAAGAGTGGAACGGGGAGAGGAAGAGAGGAACAGGAAGAGTGGAACAGGGAGAGGAAGAGAGGAACAGGAAGAGAGGAACGGGGAGAGGAAGAGAGGAACAGGAAGAGAGGAACGGGGAGAGGAAGAGAGGAACAGGAAGAGAGGAACGGGGAGAGGAAGAGAGGAACAGGAAGAGAGGAACGGGGAGATGAAGAGAGGAACAGGAAGAGTGGAACAGGGAGAGGAAGAGAGGAACAGGAAGAGAGGAACGGGGAGAGGAAGAGAGGAACAGGAAGAGAGGAACGGGGAGAGGAAGAGAGGAACAGGAAGAGAGGAACAGGAAGAGAGGAACAGGGAGAATGGAAAAGGAAGAGAGGAACAGGAAGAGTGGAACAGGGAGAGGAAGAGAGGAACAGGAAGAGAGGAACAGGAAGAGTGGAATAGGGAGAGGAAGAGAGGAACAGGGAGAGGAAGAGAGGAACAGGGAGAGGAAGAGAGGAACAGGAAGAGAGGAACAGGGAGAGAGGAACAGGGAGAGAGGAACAGGGAGAGAGTTACAGGGAGAGATGAACAGGGAGAGAGGAACAGGGAGAGGAAGATAGGAACAGGGAGAGAGGAACAGGGAGAGAGGAACAGGGAGAGAGGAACAGGGAGAGAGGAACAGGGAGAGAGGAACAGGGATGCCTGATGCAACAGAAACACCCATTACTGTAGTTAGGTTTAGTTAGACTGATGTACTGTACTCTAGGTCATTCACCGCCCACCATGAAGAATAGCACCGCCCACCATGAAGAATAGCACCGCCTACCATGAATAACAGGGACCATGATGAACAGGGATGAATAGCACCGCCTGACCGCCCACCATGAAGAGAAACACCCCCACCATGAAGAATAGCCCACCATGATGAATAGCACCGCCCACCATGATGAATAGCACCGCCCACCATGATGAATAGCACCGCCCACCATGATGAATAGCACCGCCCACCATGATGAATCACCGCCCACCATGAAGAATAGCACCGCCCACCATGAAGAATAGCACCGCCCACCATGATGAATAGCACCGCCCACCATGATGAATAGCACCGCCCACCATGATGAATAGCACCGCCCACCATGAAGAATAGCACCGCCCACCATGAAGAATAGCACCGCCCACCATGATGAATAGCACCGCCCACCATGATGAATAGCACCGCCCACCATGATGAATCGCACCGCCCACCATGAAGAATTGCACCGCCCACCATGAAGAATAGCACCGCCCACCATTAAGTATAGCACCGCCCCCCGTGATGTATAGCACCGCCCCCCCGTGATGTCCATGATGTATAGCACCGCCCACTGTGATGTATAGCACCGCCCACTGTGATGTATAGCACCGCCCACTGTGATGTATAGCACCGCCCACTGTGATGTATAGCACCGCCCACCGTGATGTATAGCACCGCCCACCGGGATGTATAGCACCGCCCACCGTGATGTATAGCACCGCCCACCGTGATGTATAGCACCGCCCACTGTGATGTATAGCACCGCCCACTGTGATGTATAGCACCGCCCACTGTGATGTATAGCACCGCCCACCATGATGTATAGCACCGCCCACTGTGATGTATAGCACCGCCCACCGTGATGTATAGCACCGCCCACTGTGATGTATAGCACCGCCCACTGTGATGTATAGCACCGCCCACCGTGATGTATAGCACCGCCCACTGTGATGTATAGCACCGCCCACCGTGATGTATAGCACCGCCCACCGTGATGTATAGCACCGCCCACTGTGATGTATAGCACCGCCCACTGTGATGTATAGCACCGCCCACCGTGATGTATAGCACCGCCCACTGTGATGTATAGCACCGCCCACCGTGATGTATAGCACCGCCCACCGTGATGTATAGCACCGCCCACTGTGATGTATAGCACCGCCCACTGTGATGTATAGCACCGCCCACCGTGATGTATAGCACCGCCCACCGTGATGTATAGCACCGCCCACCGTGATGTATAGCACCGCCCACCATGATGTATAGCACCGCCCACTGTGATGTATAGCACCGCCCATGTATGTGATGTATAGCACCGCCCACCGTGATGTATAGCACCGCCCACCGTGATGTATAGCACCGCCCACTGTGATGTATAGCACCGCCCACTGTGATGTATAGCACCGCCCACCGTGATGTATAGCACCGCCCACCGTGATGTATAGCACCGCCCACCGTGATGTATAGCACCGCCCACCATGATGTATAGCACCGCCCACTGTGATGTATAGCACCGCCCACTGTGATGTATAGCACCGCCCACCGTGATGTATAGCACCGCCCACTGTGATGTATAGCACCGCCCACCGTGATGTATAGCACCGCCCACCATGATGTATAGCACCGCCCACTGTGATGTATAGCACCGCCCACCGTGATGTATAGCACCGCCCACCGTGATGTATAGCACCGCCCACCGTGATGTATAGCACCGCCCACCATGATGTATAGCACCGCCCACTGTGATGTATAGCACCGCCCACCGTGATGTATAGCACCGCCCACCGTGATGTATAGCACCGCCCACCGGGTTGTATAGCACCGCCCACTGTGATGTATAGCATCGCCCACAGGTTGTATAGCACCGCCCACAGGTTGTATTGCACCGCCCACTGGTAGAAATGGCCTGAAAATAGTATGTTCTGGGAGGGAGAGACGGAACGACGGAGAGAGGGAGTTTGGAGGGGCTGCATCAGGAGTGAGAAATAAGAGATGAGCAGTTTTGGTTTCAGCAATGCTGCTCAATGCATATCTCAGTATCCACTCACAATTCAACAAACAATGTTCTAGAGAATCTGATTCAGTTCTCGAGATTCTGATTCTAGGTTCTAGAGATTATGATTCAGTTTTAGAAATTCTGAATCAATGTTCTAGAGATTCTGATTCAATGTTCTATAGATTATGATTCAATGTTCTAGAGATTCTAATTCAGTTTTAGAGATTCTGATTCAATGTTCTAGAGATTCGGATTCAATGTTCCAGAGATTCTAATTCAGTTTTAGAGATTCTGATTCAATGTTCTAGAGATTCTGATTCAATGTTCCAGAGATTCTAATTCAGTTTTAGAGATTCTGATTCAATGTTCTAGAGATTCTGATTCTTATCAAGATCTGCCTTATTCTCAAATATATTTTCTTTGATATTTTTATCAAATGTTTTTTTAAATATATTTTTTCAATTAACAACCCAAAACATACACATACAAATGACAACATCATACAAACATCAACTACATCACCCCCTGGCCACATCCACTAGCACACTCCCCCATCTCCAAAACCAGCATCACTTTAAGTTTCTCACAGTCACCCACACACAATTATAATTTTTCGGGAAAATAAAGCGAAGTGAACTTTCCATTGCGTTAACGATGGCGGATTGGTTGATTTCCAGTTTACACCTTTTTTAAAGATAATTGCCGAGAAAAGTAACATCCAACCCATCGGGTATCTCACTGCATCCTCACATGCCATGTCTTGAAATATGCAGATAGACTGATCAAAAGTACATTTCCAGTAATACTTCTGACAGCCAACTTTCTAACTCTGACCAAAACTTTTGGAGACAACACCAAGTCTGGAAGGTTAAAACCACCCTCAGACTCAGGAAGGTTAAAACCACCCTCAGACTCAGGAAGGTTAAAACCACCCTCAGACTCAGGAAGGTTAAAACCACCCTCAGACTCAGGAAGGTTAAAACCAGGCTCTGTAGACGGGCACATCGCACACTGCTCCTGAGTATACTACTAGTCAATGTCCAGTCTCTTGACAACAAGTTAGACGAAATCTGAGCAAGGGTTGCATTCCAGAGAGACATCAGAGATTGTAACGTTCTTTGTTTCAAGGAAACATGGCTCAACTTGGGATACGTTATCAGAGTCGGAACAGCCACCTGGCTTCTTCACGCATCGCGCCGACAGAAACAAACATCTCTCTGGTAAGAGAGGTTTATGCCTTATATAAAGATAACTTTATTCCATTACTCAACATTATGAATGCAAATCTGACTAAATGGAACAATCTTCCCATAATTCCTATTCTACAGGTAGAATACTGTAAATATTTATATTACTTAAAATTGCACTATGCACAAATCGCTCCTCCATTTCCTGGTTTCTAAAACTTTTAATTGTTCGTCTAATTTCAGTTTATGTGACAAAACAAGTGTCGTGTAGAGAATCGATGTATCATCTAAAACCGCTGTGAAATATATTTTCTATAACCAATATTGTTGTTTCAGCTGTTTGAAGCTGGTGAACAAAGCCGAAAGCAAAAGATTGCACAAACTAAACTTAAGAACGGGAAGCATAGAAATAGCACACATAGAACAGACCTACAGCTTCTTAGACTGGCTTCCAATGAGAATGACAGATCTATAACACATAGAACAGACCTACAGCTTCTTAGAATGGCTTCCAATGAGAATGACAGATCTATAACACATAGAACAGACCTACAGCTTCTTAGAATGGCTTCCAATGAGAATGACAGATCTATAACACATAGAACAGACCTACTGCTTCTTAGACTGGCTTCCAATGAGAATGACAGATCTATAACACATAGAACAGACCTACAGCTTCTTAGAATGGCTTCCAATGAGAATGACAGATCTATAACACATAGAACAGACCTACTGCTTCTTAGACTGGCTTCCAATGAGAATGACAGATCTATAACACATAGAACAGACCTACTGCTTCTTAGAATGGCTTCCAATGAGAATGACAGATCTATAACACATAGCACAGATATAGCACTTCTTAGATGTGTTTTCAAGTAGAATGATAGAGATATAACCCACATTTCTATGTGCATTTGGTCAGGTCACCCCAAAAGTGACATACTGTCACTTTAATAATGAACAATTGTAATAATTGAATAACTGTGTTGAATCTAATTGGATAACCTTGTTGAATCTAATTGAATAGCTGTGTTGAATCTAATTGAATAACCTTCAATAGTCTGAATCTAATTGGAGACCTTGTTAATTTCTAATTGAATAATCCTTAACCTAATTGAATAGCTGTGTTGAATCTAATTGAATAACCTTGTTGAATCTAATTGAATAGCTGTGTTGAATCTAATTGAATAACCTTGTTGAATCTAATTGAATAGCTGTGTTGAATCTAATTGAATAACCTTGTTGAATCTAATTGGATAACCTTGTTGTATCTAATTGAATAGCCTTGTTGAATCTAATTGAATAGCTGTGTTGAATCTAATTGAATAACCTTGTTGTATCTAATTGGATAACCTTGTTGTATCTAATTGAATAGCCTTGTTGAATCTAATTGAATAGCTGTGTTGAATCTAATTGAATAACCTTGTTGAATCTAATTGAATAGCTGTGTTGAATCTAATTGAATAACCTTGTTGTATCTAATTGAATAGCTGTGTTGAATCTAATTGAATAACCTTGTTGTATCTAATTGGATAACCTTGTTGTATCTAATTGAATAGCTGTGTTGAATCTAATTGAATAACCTTGTTGAATCTAATTGAATAGCCGTGTTGTATCTAATTGGATAACCTTGTTGTATCTAATTGAATAGCTGTGTTGAATCTAATTGAATAACCTTGTTGAATCTAATTGAATAGCTGTGTTGAATCTAATTGAATAACCTTGTTGTATCTAATTGGATAACCTTGTTGTATCTAATTGAATAGCCTTGTTGAATCTAATTGAATAGCTGTGTTGAATCTAATTGAATAACCTTGTTGAATCTAATTGAATAGCTGTGTTGAATCTAATTGAATAACCTTGTTGTATCTAATTGGATAACCTTGTTGTATCTAATTGAATAGCCTTGTTGAATCTAATTGAATAGCTGTGTTGAATCTAATTGAATAACCTTGTTGAATCTAATTGAATAGCCTTGTTGAATCTAATTGAATAGCTGTGTTCTAATTGGATAACCTTGTTGTATCTAATTGAATAGCTGTGTTGAATCTAATTGAATAGCTGTGTTGAATCTAATTGAATAGCTGTGTTGAATCTAATTGAATAGCCTTGTTGTATCTAATTGAATAGCCTTGTTGAATCTAATTGAATAGCTGTGTTGCATCTAATTGAATAGCTGTGTTGAATCTAATTGAATAGCTGTGTTGAATCTAATTGAATAGCTGTGTTGAATCTAATTGAATAGCTGTGTTGAATCTAATTGAATAGCTGTGTTGAATCTAATTGAATAGCTGTGTTGAATCTAATTGAATAGCTGTGTTGAATCTAATTGAATAGCTGTGTTGAATCTAATTGAATAGCTGTGTTGAATCTAATTGAATAGCTGTGTTGAATCTAATTGAATAGCTGTGTTGAATCTAATTGAATAGCTGTGTTGAATCTAATTGAATAGCTGTGTTGAATCTAATTGAATAGCTGTGTTGAATCTAATTGAATAGCTGTGTTGAATCTAATTGAATAGCTGTGTTGATGGAATAGCTGTGAATCTAATTGAATAGCTGTGTTGAATCTAATTGAATAGCTGTGATGTATCTAATTGAATAGCTGTGTTGAATCTAATTGAATAGCTGTGTTGAATCTAATTGAATAGCTGTGTTGAATCTAATTGAATAGCTGTGTTGAATGAATAGCTGTGTTGAATCTAATTGAATAGCTGTGTTGAATGAATAGCTGTGTTGAATCTAATTGAATAGCTGTGTTGAATCTAATTGAATAGCTGTGATGAATCTGATTGAATAGCTGTGTTGAATCTAATTGAATAGCCGTGTTGTATCTAATTGGATAGCTGTGTTGAATCTAATTGAACAGCTGTGTTGAATCTAATTGAACAGCTGTGTTGAATCTAATTGAATAGCTGTGTTGAATCTAATTGAATAGCTGTGTTGAATCTAATTGAATAGCTGTGTTGAATCTAATTGAATAGCTGTGTTGAATCTAATTGAATAGCTGTGTTGAATCTAATTGAATAGCCTTGTTGTATCTAATTGAATAGCTGTGTTGAATCTAATTGAATAGCCTTGTTGAATCTAATTGAATAACCTTGTTGAATCTAATTGAATAGCCTTGTTGAATCTAATTGAATAACCTTGTTGTATCTAATTGAATAGCTGTGTTGAATCTAATTGAATAGCTGTGTTGAATCTAATTGAATAGCTGTGTTGAATCTAATTGAATAGCTGTGTTGAATAGGGTCTGTGGAAGAATTAGACAGACATCATTTCACAATAATCCTTAACCACAGAGTGATGGAACGATAGAGTGATAGTGATGGAGCGATAGAGTGATGGAACGATAGAGTGATGGAACGATAGAGTGATGGAACGATAGAGTGATGGAACGATAGAGTGATGGAACGATAGAGTGATGGAACGATAGAGTGATGGAGTGATAGTGATGGAGCGATAGAGTGATGGAACGATAGAGTGATGGAGTGATAGTGATGGAGCGATAGAGTGATGGAGTCATAGTGATGGAGCCATAGAGTGATGGAACGATAGAGTGATGGAGTGATAGTGATGGAAACGATAGAGTGATGGGAGGATGTGATGGGAGCGATAGAGATGGAACGATAGAGTGATGGAGGATAGTGATGGAGCGATAGAGTGATGGAGTGATAGTGATGGAGCGATAGAGTGATGGAAACGATAGAGTGATGGAGCGATAGTGATGGATAGAGTGATAGAAGTGATGGAGCGATAGAGTGATGGAGCGATAGAGTGATGATGATAGTGATGGAGCGATAGAGTGATGGAGTGATGAGCGAGAGTGATGGAACGATAGAGTGATGGAGTGATAGTGATGGAGCGATAGAGTGATGGAGTTGATAGTGATGGAGCGATAGAGTGATGGAGCGATAGAGTGATGGAGCGATAGTGATGGAGCGATAGAGTGATGGAGAATAGATGGAGCGATAGAGTGATGAACGATAGAGTGATGGAGCGATAGTGATGGAGCGATAGAGTGATGGAGTGATAGTGATGGAGCGATAGAGTGATGGAACGATAGAGTGATGGAGTGATAGTGATGGAGCGATAGAGGATGGATAGTGATGGAGCGATAGAGCGATAGAGTGATGGAACGATAGAGTGATGGAGTAGTGATGGAGCGATAGAGGAGATAGATGGAGCGATAGAGTGATGGAGCGATAGAGTGATGGAGTGATAGTGATGGAGCGATAGAGTGATAGTGATGGAGCGATAGAGTGATGGAGTGGATGGAGCGATAGAGTGATGGAACGATAGAGTGATGGAGTGATAGTGATGGAGCAATAGAGTGATGGAGTGATAGTGATGGAGCGATAGAGTGATGGAACGATAGAGTGATGGAGTGATAGTGATGGAACGATAGAGTGATGGAGTGATAGTGATGGAGCGATAGAGTGATGGAACGATAGAGTGATGGAGTGATAGTGATGGAACGATAGAGTGATGGAGTGATAGTGATGGAGCGATAGAGTGATGGAGTGATAGTGATGGAGCGATAGAGTGATGGAACAATAGAGTGATGGAGTGATAGTGATGGAACGATAGAGTGATGGAGTGATAGTGATGGAGCGATAGAGTGATGGAACGATAGAGTGATGGAGTGATAGTGATGGAGCGATAGAGTGATGGAGTGATGTGATGGAGCGATAGAGTGATGGAGTGATAGTGATGGAGCGATAGAGTGATGGAAAGATAGAGTGATGGAGATAGTGATGGAGCGATAGAGTGATGGAGCGTGATGGAGCGATAGAGTGATGGAACGATAGAGTGATGGAGTGATAGTGATGGAGCGATAGAGTGATGGAGTGATAGTGATGGAGCGATAGAGTGATGGAGCGATAGAGTGATGGAGCGATAGTGATGGAGCGATAGAGTGATGGAGTGATGATGGAGCGATAGAGTGATGGAACGATAGAGTGATGGAGCGATAGTGATGGAGCGATAGAGTGATGGAGGATAGTGATGGAGCTGATAGAGTGATGGAACACCATAGAGTGATGGAGCGATAGTGATGGAGCGTGTGGAGGATTTGATGGAGCGATAGAGTGATGGAACGATAGAGTGATGGAGCATAGTGATGGAGCATAGAGTGATGGAGAGATAGTGATTTAGAGTGATTTAGTGATGGAGCGATTAGTGATGGAAACGATTATGGAGTGATAACAGCGATAGAGTGATGGAGCGATAGTGATGGAGCATAGAGTGATGGAACGATAGAGTGATGAGTGGATGGAGCGATAGAGTGATGGAGCACTGTGTGATGGAACGGTGATGGAGATAGAGTGATGGAGTTAGATGGATAGAGTGAGTAACGATAGAGTGATGGAGCGATAGAGTGATGGGAAGCATAGAGTGATGGAACACATAGAACAGATGGAGCTAGAGTGATCCCGGGACTACGGCTGTATGCACACATGACTGTAAGTCGCTTTGGATAAAAGCGAGAATATATTATTATTATTATAGTGATGGAGCGATGACAGATAGAGTGATGGAGTGATAGTGATGGAACGATAGAGTATGGAGTGATAGTGATGGAGCAGACCAGAGCTTCTTAGAGAATAGTGATGAACGATAGAGTGATGGAGCAGATAGTGATGGAGCATAGTGATGGAGTGATAGTGATGGAGCCGATAGAGTGATGGAACGATAGAGTGATGGAGTGATAGTGATGGAACAATGAGAATGGAGAGAGTGATGGAACCCAGATTTGATGTGCATTGATGGAGCGATAGAGTGATGGAACCCCATAGAGTGATGAGTGATGGAGCGATACTGATGGACATAATGATAGAGTGATGGAACGATAGAGTGATGGAGCATAGCTGTGATGAATCGATAGAGTGATGGAGTGATAAGCTTGAGTGATGGAACGATAGAGTGATGAATAACTGGAGCTGAGTGATGGAATCTAGTGATGGAGCGATAGAGTGATGGAACGATAGAGTGATGGAGTGATGGATGGAGCGATAGAGTGATGGAAGTGATGGAGCGATAGAGTGATGGAACGAGCGAGTATGGAGTGATAGTGATAGAGTGATGGAGCGATAGTGATGGAGCGATGAGTGATGGAACAATAGAGTGATGGAGCGATAGTGATGGAGCGATGATGGAGTGATGGAGCGATAGAGTGATGGAGTGATAGTGATGGAGCGATAGAGTGATGGAACGATAGAGTGATGGAGCGATAGTGATGGAGCGATAGAGTGATGGAGCGATAGTGATGGAGCGATAGAGTGATGGAACGATAGAGTGATGGAGTGATAGTGATGGAGCGATAGAGTGATGGAGCGATAGTGTGATGGAGCGATAGAGTGATGGAGCGATAGTGATGGAGCGATAGAGTGATGGAGCGTGATGGAGTGATAGAGTGATGGAGGCGATAGAGTGATGGAGTGATAGTGATGGAACGCAGAGTGATGGAGTGATAGTGATGGAGCGATAGAGTGATGGAACGATAGAGTGATGGAGTGATAGATGATGGAACGATAGAGTGATGGAGTGATAGTGATGGAGCGATAGAGTGATGGAACGATAGAGTGATGGAGCGATAGAGTGATGATGGAGTGATAGTGATGGAGCGATAGAGTGATGGAACGATAGAGTGATGGAGCGATAGAGTGATGGAACGATAGAGTGATGGAGTTAGTGATGGAGCGATAGAGCGATGGAGATAGTGATGGAGCGATAGAGTGATGGAACGATAGAGTGATGGAGGATAGTGATGGAGCGATAGAGTGATGGAGTGATAGTGATGGAGCGATAGAGTGATGGAACGATAGAGTGATGGAGTGATAGTGATGGAGCGATAGAGTGATGGAGTGATAGTGATGGAGCGATAGAGTGATGGAGTGATAGTGATGGAGCGATAGAGTGATGGAACGATAGAGTGATGGAGTGATAGTGATGGAGCGATAGAGTGATGGAGTGATAGTGATGGAGCGATAGAGTGATGGAACGATAGAGTGATGGAGTGATAGTGATGGAGCGATAGAGTGATGGAGCGATAGAGTGATGGAGCGATAGTGATTGAGCGATAGAGTGATGGAACGATAGAGTGATGGAGCGATAGAGTGATGAAGCGATAGTGATTGAGCGATAGAGTGATGGAACGATAGAGTGATGGAGCGATAGAGTGATGAGGCGATAGTGATTGAGCGATAGAGTGATGGAACGATAGAGTGATGGAGTATGATGAACGATAGAGTGATGGAAGTGATGGAGCGATAGAGTGATGGAGCGATAGAGTGATGGAGCGATAGAGTGATGGAACAATAGAGTGATGGAGTGATAGTGATGGAACGATAGAGTGATGGAGCGATAGAGTGATGGAACGATAGAGTGATGGAGTGATAGTGATGGAGCGATAGAGTGATGGAGTGATAGTGATGGAGCGATAGAGTGATGGAGTGATAGTGATGGAGCGATAGAGTGATGGAACGATAGAGTGATGGAGTGATAGTGATGGAGCGATAGAGTGATGGAGTGATAGTGATGGAGCGATAGAGTGATGGAACGATAGAGTGATGGAGTGATAGTGATGGAGCGATAGAGTGATGGAGTGATAGTGATGGAGCGATAGAGTGATGGAACGATAGAGTGATGGAGTGATAGTGATGGAGCGATAGAGTGATGGAGTGATAGTGATGGAGCGATAGAGTGATGGAACGATAGAGTGATGGAGTGATAGTGATGGAGCGATAGAGTGATGGAGTGATAGTGATGGAGCGATAGAGTGATGGAACGATAGAGTGATGGAGTGATAGTGATGGAGCGATAGAGTGATGGAGTGATAGTGATGGAGCGATAGAGTGATGGAACGATAGAGTGATGGAGTGATAGTGATGGAGCGATAGAGTGATGGAGTGATAGTGATGGAGCGATAGAGTGATGGAGTGATAGTGATGGAGCGATAGAGTGATGGAACGATAGAGTGATGGAGTGATAGTGATGGAGCGATAGAGTGATGGAGTGATAGTGATGGAGCGATAGAGTGATGGAACGATAGAGTGATGGAGTGATAGTGATGGAGCGATAGAGTGATGGAATAGTTGATGGAACGATAGAGTGATGGAGATAGATAGTGATGGAGCGATAGAGTGATGGAACGATAGAGTGATGGAGTGATAGAGTGATGGAGCGATAGAGTGATGGAGTGATAGTGATGGAGCGATAGAGTGATGGAACGATAGAGTGATGGGAGTGATAGTGATGGAGCGATAGAGTGATGGAGTGATAGTGATGGAGCGATAGAGTGATGGAACGATAGAGTGATGGAGTGATAGTGATGGAACTATAGAGTGATGGAGTGATAGTGATGGAGCGATAGAGTGATGGAACGATAGAGTGATGGAGTGATAGTGATGGAACGATAGAGTGATGGAGGATAGTGATGGAGCGATAGAGTGATGGAGCAGATAGTGATGGAGCGATAGAGTGATGGAACATAGAAAACCTGATGGAGCTGATAGTTGGAACGATAGAGTGATGGAGTGATAGTGATGAGCGATAGAGTGATGGAACGACTGAGAGTGATAGTGACAGATGATGGAGTGATAGTGATGGAGCGATAGAGTGATGGAACGATAGAGTGATGGAGGATAGTGATGGAGCGATAGAGTGATGGAGGGATAGTGATGGAGCGATAGAGTGATGGAACGATAGAGTGATGGAGATAGTGATGGATCGATAGAGTGATGGAGATAGTGATGGAGCGATAGAGTGATGGAACATAGAGTGATGGAGAGTGATGGAGCGATAGAGTGATGGAGTGATAGTGATGGAGCGATAGAGTGATGGAACGATAGAATGATGGAGTGATAGTGATGGAACGATAGAGTGATGGAGGATAGTGATGGAGCGATAGAGTGATGGAGTGATAGTGATGGAGCGATAGAGTGATGGAACGATAGAGTGATGGAGCTATAGTGATGGAACGATAGAGTGATGGAGCGATAGTGATGGAGCGATAGAGTGATGGAACGATAGAGTGATAATTGTGATGGAGTGATGGAGCGATAGAGATGAACGATAGAGGATGAGTGATAGTGATGGAGCGATAGAGTGATGGAGATAGTGATGGAGCGATAGAGTGATGGAACGATAGAGTGATGGAGTGATAGTGATGGATCGATAGAGTGATGGAGTGATAGTGATGGAGCGATATAAACGATTGGAGTGATAGTGATGGAGCGATAGAGTGATGGAGTGATAGATGGGAGCGATAGATGGAACGATAGAGTGATGGAGTGATAGTGATGGAACGATAGAGTGATGGAGTGATAGTGATGGAGCGATAGAGTGATGGAACGATAGAGTGATGGAGGATAGTGATAGAGCGATAGAGTGTGATGGAGTGATAGTGATGGAGCGATAGAGTGATGGAACAATAGAGTGATGGAGATATAGTGATGGAGCGATAGAGTGATGGAGTGATAGTGATGGAGCGATAGAGTGATGGATATAGTGATGGATAGAGTGATGGAACGATAGAGTGATGGAGTGATAGAGTGATGGAGCGAGAGATGATGGAGTGATAGTGATGGAGCAGAGTGATGGAACGTAGAGTGATGGAGTGATAGAGTGATGGACATAGAGATGATGAGTGATAGAGTATATGGAAAACGATAGAGTGATGGGATAGTGATGGAGCGATAGAGTGATGGAGTACAGTGATGGAGCGATAGAGAACGATAGATGATTGAGTGATAGTGATGGAACATAGAGTGATGGAGTGATAGATGATGGAGCGATAGAGTGATGGAACGATAGAGTGATGGAGGATAGAGTGATGGAACGATAGAGTGATGGAGCGATAGTGATGGAGTAGAGTGATGGAACGATGAGTGATGGACCTAGTGATGGAATTGTAGAGTGATGGAGTGATAGTGAGAGCGATGAGTGATGGAACGATAGAGTGATGGAGATAGTGATGGAGCGATGTGATGGAGTTAGTGAGGAGCGATAGAGTGATGGAACGATAGAGTGATGGAGTGATAGTGATGGATCGATAGAGTGATGGAGTGATAGTGATGGAGCCTAGAGTGATGGAACGATAGAGTGATGGAGCTTAGTGATGGAGCGATAGAGTGATGGAACTAGATAATTGTGGATGTGATGGAGTTACAGAGATGAGGATGGAGCGATAGTGATGGAATTGAGTGATGGAACGATAGAGTGATGGAGTACAGTGATGGAACGATAGAGGATGGAGTGATAGTGATGGAGATAGAGTGATGGAACGATAGAGTGATGGAATTGGTGATGTAGCATAGATGATGGAACCTAGAGTGATGGAACGATAGAGTGATGGAGCGATAGTGATGGAACGATACAGAGAGTGATAGGGAGCCTTAGAGATGGAACGTATGTGATGGAGCAATAGTGATGAGAGATAGAGTGATGGAGCGATAGAGATAATTGTAGTGATTGTGCGATAGAGTGATGGAACGATAGAGTGATGGAGCTTATAGATAGAGTGATGAAGCGATAGTGATTGAGCGATAGAGTGATGGAACGATAGAGTGATGGAGCGATAGAGTGATGAGGCGATAGTGATTGAGCGATAGAGTGATGGAACGATAGAGTGATGGAGCGATAGTGATGGAGCGATAGAGTGATGGAACGATAGAGTGATGGAGTGATAGTGATGGCTGATGATGACGTCGAGCACCAGAGCGACAGTAGTTGTGATATGTTGTGTTGGATTTTCCCCAAACATAATGCTTTGTATTCAGGACAAAAAAAAGTTTATTTTTGCAGTTTTACTTTTAGTGCCTTATTGCTAACAGGATATTTTTTATTCTGGACATGGTTCCTTCTTTTCACTGTGTCATTTAGGTTAATATTGTGGAGTAACTACAATGTTGTTGATCCATCCTCAGTTTTCTCCTATCACAGCTATTAAACTCTGTAACTGTTTTAAAGTCAACATTGACCTCATGGTGAAATCCCTGAGAGGTTTCCTTCCTCTCCGGCAACTGAGTCAGGAAGGACACCTGTATCTTTGTAGTGACTGGGTGTATTGATACACCATCCAAAGTGTAATTTATATCTTCACCATGATGCTCAGAGGGATATTCAATGTTCGCTTTTTTATATTTTTTACCCATCTACCCTTTCTTTGCGAGGCATTAGAAAACCTCCCTGGTCTTTGTGGTTGAATCTGTGTTTGAAATTCACTGCTTCGACTGAGGGACCTAACAGATAATTGTATGTGTGGGGTACAGAGATGAGGGACCTTATAGATAATTGTATGTGTGGAGTTACAGAGATGAGGGACCTTATAGATAATTGTATGTGTGGAGTACAGAGATGAGGGACCTTATAGATAATTGTATGTGTGGGGTACAGAGATGAGGGACCTTATAGATAATTGTATGTGTGGGTCACAGAGATGAGGGACCTTACAGATAATTGTATGTGTGGAGTTACAGAGATGAGGGACCTTATAGATAATTGTATGTGTGGAGTACAGAGATGAGGGACCTTATAGATAATTGTATGTGTGGGGTACAGAGATGAGGGACCTTATAGATAATTGTATGTGTGGGTCACAGAGATGAGGGACCTTACAGATAATTGTATGTGTGGAGTTACAGAGATGAGGGACCTTACAGATAATTGTATGTGTGGGGTACAGAGATGAGGGACCTTATAGATAATTGTATGTGTGGAGTTACAGAGATGAGGGACCTTATAGATAATTGTATGTGTGGAGTTACAGAGATGAGGGACCTTATAGATAATTGTATGTGTGGAGTACAGAGATGAGGTACCTTACAGATAATTGTATGTGTGGAGTTACAGAGATGAGGGACCTTATAGATAATTGTATGTGTGGAGTACAGAGATGAGGGACCTTATAGATAATTGTATGTGTGGAGTTACAGAGATGAGGGACCTTACAGATAATTGTATGTGTGGAGTTACAGAGATGAGGGACCTTACAGATAATTGTATGTGTGGAGTTACAGAGATGAGGGACCTTATAGATAATTGTATGTGTGGAGTACAGAGATGAGGTACCTTACAGATAATTGTATGTGTGGAGTTACAGAGATGAGGGACCTTACAGATAATTGTATGTGTGGGGTACAGAGATGAGGTACCTTACAGATAATTGTATGTGTGGAGTTACAGAGATGAGGGATCTTATAGATAATTGTATGTGTGGAGTACAGAGATGAGGGATCTTATAGATAATTGTATGTGTGGGTCACAGAGATGTTCAGTCATTCAGAAATCATTTATTTATTACTATTATTGAACACAGAGTGAATCCATGCAACTTATTATGTGACTTTTATTCAGCACATTTTTACTCCTGAACTTATTTAGGTTTGTCATAAACAAAGGGGTTAAAATACTTCTTGACTCAAGACATTTCAGCTTTTCAGTTTTTTTGTTCATTCTAAAAATATAATTCCACTTTTGTTTTATGGACTATTGTGTGTAGGCCAGTGACACAACAACATGTGGGAAAAGTCAGACTTAGTCTCTAATGGAAAAGGTCTGATGTCCTCGGGCAGACAATTCCTAAGTCAGACTTAGTCTCTAATGGAAAAGGTCTGATGTCCTCGGGCAGACAATTCCTAAGTCAGACTTAGTCTCTAATGGAAAAGGTCTGATGTCCTCGGGCAGACAATTCCTAAGTCAGACTTAGTGTCTAATGGAAAAGGTCTGATGTCCTCAGGGCAGACAATTCCTAAGTCAGACTTAGTCTCTAATGGAAAAGGTCTGATGTCCTCGGGCAGACAATTCCTAAGTCAGACTTAGTCTCTAATGGAAAAGGTCTGATGTCCTCGGGCAGACAATTCCTAAGTCAGACTTAGTCTCTAATGGAAAAGGTCTGATGTCCTCGGGCAGACAATTCTCTAAGGAAAAGGTCAGTCCTCGGGCAGACAATTCCTAAGTCAGACTCTCTCTAATGGAAAAGGTCTGATGTCCTCGGGCAGACAACTCCTAAGTCAGACTTAGTCTCTAATGGAAAAGGTCTGATGTCCTCGGGCAGACAATTCCTAAGTCAGACTTAGTCTCTAATGGAAAAGGTCTGATGTCCTCGGGCAGACAATTCCTAAGTCAGACTTAGTCTCTAATGGAAAAGGTCTGATGTCTTCGGGCAGACAATTCCTAAGTCAGACTTAGTCTCTAATAGAAAAGGTCTGATGTCCTCGGGCAGACAATTCCTAAGTCAGACTTAGTCTCTAATGGAAAAGGTCTGATGTCCTCGGGCAGACAACTCCTAAGTCAGACTTAGTCTCTAATGGAAAAGGTCTGATGTCTTCGGGCAGACAATTCCTAAGTCAGACTTAGTCTCTAATGGAAAAGGTCTGATGTCCTCGGGCAGACAATTCCTAAGTCAGACTTAGTCTCTAATGGAAAAGGTCTGATGTCCTCGGGCAGACAATTCCTAAGTCAGACTTAGTGTCTAATGGAAAAGGTCTGATGTCCTCGGGCAGACAATTCCTAAGTCAGACTTAGTCTCTAATGGAAAAGGTCTGATGTCCTCGGGCAGACAATTCCTAAGTCAGACTTAGTCTCTAATGGAAAAGGTCTGATGTCCTCGGGCAGACAATTCCTAAGTCAGACTTAGTCTCTAATGGAAAAGGTCTGATGTCTTCGGGCAGACAATTCCTAAGTCAGACTTAGTCTCTAATGGAAAAGGTCTGATGTCCTCGGGCAGACAACTCCTAAGTCAGACTTAGTCTCTAATGGAAAAGGTCTGATGGCCTAAGGGCAGACAATTCCTAAGTCAGACTTAGTCTCTAATGGAAAAGGTCTGATGTCCTCGGGCAGACAATTCCTAAGTCAGACTTAGTCTCTAATGGAAAAGGTCTGATGTCTTCGTGCAGACAATTCCTAAGTCAGACTTAGTCTCTAATGGAAAAGGTCTGATGTCCTCGGGCAGACAACTCCTAAGTCAGACTTAGTCTCTAATGGAAAAGGTCTGATGTCCTCGGGCAGACAATTCCTAAGTCAGACTTAGTGTCTAATGGAAAAGGTGTGATGTCCTCGGGCAGACAACTCCTAAGTCAGACTTAGTCTCTAATGGAAAAGGTCTGATGTCCTCGGGCAGACAATTCCTAAGTCAGACTTAGTCTCTAATGGAAAAGGTCTGATGTCCTCGGGCAGACAATTCCTAAGTCAGACTTAGTGTCTAATGGAAAAGGTCTGATGTCCTCGGGCAGACAATTCCTAAGTCAGACTTAGTGTCTAATGGAAAAGGTCTGATGTCCTCGGGCAGACAATTCCTAAGTCAGACTTAGTCTCTAATGGAAAAGGTCTGATGTCCTCGGGCAGACAATTCCTAAGTCAGACTTAGTGTCTAATGGAAAAGGTCTGATGTCCTCGGGCAGACAATTCCTAAGTCAGACTTAGTCTCTAATGGAAAAGGTCTGATGTCCTCAGGCAGACAATTCCTAAGTCAGACTTAGTCTCTAATGGAAAAGGTCTGATGTCCTCGGGCAGACAATTCCTAAGTCAGACTTAGTCTCTAATGGAAAAGGTCTGATGTCCTCGGGCAGACAATTCCTAAGTCAGACTTAGTCTCTAATGTAAAAGGTGGTGATGAAAATAAATTATGAAAAAAAAATATATATATATTATATTTTTAATATTTTTAAAGCAATTATATCAATTTGGATTAAATCAGGTGCTTTGTCATATATTTTTATATTTTTAAGCACGACATATTGAATCGAGATATTTCAAAGACACTCCCTACATTTATTTGACACATATTTGCTTTGTAAAATCTAGAACAACGACCTCAAAGAGGGTTTTGTTTTCTCTCAAGGTGGCACCTCATAATGTTCACAATAACACAACACGTATAGCCTTCATGGTCTTCTTAGCACAACTAGTGTTTTTATCATTTACCATGGCCGGTGTAGGATTCTGACTCCCACTCCGAGGCAAAACCAGTTTCTCCTTGAAGTGCTGTCTCATTGCCCTAAACCTGACCGGGCGCACGCACGCACGCACACGCACGCACACGCACGCACGCACAAACACACGCACGCACGCACGCAACACACACACACACACACACACACACACACACACACACACACACACACACACACACACACACACACACACACACACACACACACACACACACACACACACACACACACACACACACATTGCCTTACAGTCTCCTTGACATGGCCTTGCCCTGAACCTGACCAGGTCTGATTAGAGCTAGACAGTGTGCTCTAGCGTATGCTACCAACCTGTCTGTCTCTGTGTTCAACAGCCATGAATAATCAGTCATGACATCCCTGTAGCTCTGTAACCTTGCAGCAGATTGTTGAGAATGGACAGCTCAATCTAATGGACAGGTTGGCTGGTTGTTACCAGATGCTGGGCTTTGATCAGGAAGAGACTGACTTGAGTCACCCGACCGCGCATTGACATCGCTGGTCTGGTGCTTCCTAAGACCTATCTCTATCTATCTCTTGATCGGTATTTCTCTGTCTTATCTCTCTCTCTCTCTCTGTCTATCTCTCTGTCTATCTCCCTGAGGGTGGTTTTAACCTTCCTGAGTCTGAGGGTGGTTTAAACCTTCCTGAGTCTGAGGGTGGTTTTAACCTTCCTGAATCTGAGGGTGGTTTTAACCTTCCTGAGTCTGAGGGTGGTTTTAACCTTCCTGAGTCTGAGGGTGGTTTTAACCTTCCTGAGTCTGAGGGTGGCAACCCTCTTTACACACACCTTGTAACCCTCTTTACACACACCTGTTAACCCTCATTACATACACCTGGCAACCCATCATTACATATCTGGCAACCCTCATTACACACACCTGGCAACCCTCATTACACACACCGGGCAACCCTCATTACATACACCTGGCAACCCTCATTACACACACCTGGTAATCCTCATTACAGACACCTGGCAACCCTCATTACACACACCTGGCAACCCTCATTACACACACCTGGCAACCCTCATTACATACACCTGGCAACCCTCATTACATACACCTGGACTTCATCACTTCCCTGATTACTTCCCCTTTATTTATCCCTCTGTTGTCATCAGTCCTTAGGTGTTATTTATTGTCTCTCACGTTCATTAAATTTTCCATGTTTGTTATGTTCTATCTGTTCCGTATTAAACTGACCTTCTGCACCTTCTTCCTGACTCCCGGCATAAACGTAACAGAATGACACCTCAGCAATATGGAATCAACAGAAGATTCAACCCCTCTTCCAGACGGTTAATGAACAAGGTCATCTACT